>NC_092375.1:102542901-102807901 GCF_030028105.1 Mobula birostris | reverse complement strand
TCAAGACATATGTTAGTGATATTAAACTTAATTCTAATTCATAACCTAAAGCTATTGCAGTTGACCTGCTTGAAAGATCTTGTAGTGTTTAAGCTTCAGCTGTATTTTATTGGAAGTGCTTGAGGCCCAGTCAGAGTGGTGGTGGGGCACAGAATTAAAACAGAAAGCTCAGGACCACAGTAGTGGAACTGTACACAGGTGCTAACTGGTGATCACCTGGAGCTATAGAATGGTTACAACACAGAAGGCTGCAATTCTGACCATTGTAGAGCAATCCTGTTAGTTTTGTTGCTGTCCACTTTCTTCATAACCATACATATTTCATTGTATTCAAATATGCAAAAAACTTTTGAAAATCAAAATTAAATTATAAACATTTGCTTTATTGTAAATTGAAATGTATATTAAAATATACAGTGAAATGTGTCGTTTGCATCAAATCAAATCAGTGAGCATGCAAGTGACACCATGCTTCCGGCTTCAACATAACATGCCCACGACGTACTAACTCTAATCTGTAGTCCAGGAAACTGGAACACCCTGAGGAAACCCAAGCAGTCACGGGGAGAACGTACAGACTCCTTGCAGGCAGCGGTGATAATTGAACACCGATTGGCCATCACTGTCACTGTAAACTGATGCACTAATTGCTATGCTACTATGCCACCCATGCTTTAGAGATCTTAACAAGTCACAATAAAATGAACAAGTTCTTCTTCATGTCACCATGGGTCTTCTACCAATTATTTTTATAAATATCACGGCAGAAATTTATGTAGTTAATATTACAGCCCAATTTGTACTCAGCAAATACTGAAATATCAAGCCTTTTTGTGGTTCCTTCGGTTAATGGGATCCTTAAGATTAAGTAGCCAACTTTTTCACACCTTAATGTACTGTAGCAGTTTATAACATTCGTAAAGGAGTGTGAGCACACTGTTAAATATGTTTCTTCTGTTTTTCAGATCCTCCATTGTGCTGTGGGTATGTATGCACTTCTGATCCTAAAGCATAGGTAACTGTTTGATTCTTTTTGTTTAATCACCTTTCTCTCGTAATATGTTAATCATGTACAATGAGCAATTTCTGTATCACTGTTCTTACTTTGTTGTTATTGATAATATCCTATCATACCATAATATAATAAGTTTTAAGTTTTAATCTACAATTTGAGAGGGAGAAGGGAAGATCGGAAATGTCAGTATTACAGTTGAACAAAGGGGACTATGGACCCATGAGGGAAGAGCTGGCCAAGGTTTGACTAGAAAGATACCCTAGCAGGGATGACAGTGGAACAACAATGGCAGGTATTTCTGGGAATAATACAGAAGGTGCAGGATCAGTTCATTCCAAAGAGGAAGAAAGAGTCTAAGGGGAGTAAGGGGCGACTGTGGATGACAAGGGAAGTCAAGGACAGTATAAAAATAAAAGAGAGGAAGTATAACATAGCAAGGATGAGCAGGGAGCCAGAGGATTGGGAGACTTTTAAGGAGCAACAGAAGATAACTAAAAAGGCAATATGGGGGGAAAAGATGAGGTACGAAGGTAAGCTAGCCAACCAAGAATATAAAGGAGGATAGTAAAAGCTTCTTTAGGTATGTGAAGAGGAAAAAAATTAGTTAAGACCAAAGTTGGGCCCTTGAAGACAGAAACAGGTGAAATTATTATGGGGAACAAGGAAATGGCAGACGTGCTGAACAGGCACTTTGGATCTGTCTTCACTAGGGAAGACACAAACAATCTCCCAGATGTAATAGTGGCCAGAGGACCTAGGGTAACGGAGGAACTGAAGGAAATTCGCATCAGGCAGAAAATGGTGTTGGGTAAGGTGATGGGACTGAAGGCTGATACATCCCCAGGGCCTGATGGTCTGCAACCCAGGGTAAGAAGGTGGCTCTAGAAATCATGGACGCGTTGGTAAGAAGGTGGCTCTAGAAATCATGGACGCGTTGGTAATTATTTTCCAATGTTCTATAAATTCAGGATCAGTTCCTGCGGATTGGAGGGTAGCTAATGTTATCCCACTTTTTAAGAAAGGAGGGAGAGAGAAAACAGGCAATTATAGACCAGTTAGCCTGACATCAGTGGTGGGGAAGATGCTGGAGTCAATTATAAAAGATGAAATAGTGGCACATTTGTATAGCAGTAACAGGATCGGTCTGAGTCAGCATGGATTTTCGAAGGGGAAATCATGTTTGACTAATCTTCTGGAATTTTTTGACGTTGTAACTATGAAAATGGACATGGGAAAGCCAGTGGATGTAGTGTACCTGGACTTTCAGAAAGCCTTTGATAAGGTCCCACATAGGAGATTAGTGGGCAAAATTAGAGCACGTGGTATTGGGAGTAGGGTACTGACATGGATAGAAAATTGGTTGGCAGACGAAACAAAGAGTAGGGATTAACAAGTCCTTTTCAGAATGGCAGGCAGTGACTAGTGGGGTACCGCAAGGCTCAGTGCTGGGACCGCAGCTATTTACAATATACATTAATGATTTAGATGAAGGGATTAAAAGTAACATTAGCAAATTTGCGGATGACACAAAGCTGGGTGATAGTGTGAAATGTGAGGAGGATGTTATGAGAATGCAGGGGACTTGGACAGGTTGGGTGAGTGGGCAGATGCATGGCAGATGCAGTTTAATGTGGATAAATGTGAGATTATCCACTTTGGTGGCAAGAACAGGAAGGGAGATGGCTATCTGAATGGTGTCAAGTTAGGAAAAGGGGAAGTACAACGAGATTTGGGTGTCCTTGTTCATCAGTCACTGAAAGTAAGCATCAGATACAGCAGGCAGTGAAGAAAGCTAATGGCATGTTGGCCTTCATAACAAGGGGAGTTGAGTATAGGAGCAAAGAGGTCCTTCTGCAGTTGTACAAGGCCCTGGTGAGACCCCACCTGGAGTATTGTGTGCAGTTTTGGTCTCCAAATTTGAGGAAGGACTTTCTTGCTATGCAGGGAATACAGCGTAGGTTCACTGGGTTAATTCCACAGATGGCGGGAATGTCATATGTTGAAAGATTGGAGTGACTGGGCTTGTATACACTGGAATTTAGAAGGATGAGAGGGGATCTGATTGAAACATATAAGATTATTAAGGGATTGGACATGCTAGAGGCAGGAAACATGTTCCTGATGTTGGGGGAGTCCAGAACCAGAGGCCACAGTTTAAGAATAAGGGGTAGACCATTTAGAATGGAGTTGAGAAAAAACTTTTTCACACAGAGGGTTGTGGATCTGTGGAATGCTCTGCCTCAGAAGGCAGTGGAGGCCAATTCTCTGGATTCTTTCAAGAAAGAGTTAGATAGAGCTCTTAAAGATAGCGGAGTGAAGGGATATGGGGAGAAGGCAGGAACAGGGTACTGATTGTGGATGATCAGCCATGATCACAGTGAATGGCGGTGCTGGCTCGAAGGGCTGAATGGCCTACTCCTGCACCTATTGTCTATCGATGTAAAGATATATATTGAATCTCACCAAACTTTGCCAAGTGGGATCAGTTACATTTTCAATAAACAACTAATATTCCAGTTTAGTTACTTTAAGTGGATCTGGGGGGCAGGCTTTTCACATGGAGGCTAGTGGATATGTGAAGCGAGTTGCCAGAGGAAGTGGTAGAGGCAGGTATAAGGCTCAAAAGATGTTGGACAGATAAGTGGATCGGAAATGTTTAGAGGGATAAGGACCCTATGCAGGCAAGCAAGACCAGTTCTGTAATAACTTGGTCAGCAAGGACAAGTTGGAGTGAAGGGCCTGTTTCAGTACTGTAAAGGTTTATGACTCTAACTGAGAGGGTTTGAATTATCTAATGACTGCTAAATCTCACTAGGAATAAAACAAAGGTGTGTTAATGCAGACTTGTTGAAAGCTGGATGATGCTACTGAAAAGGTGGTGGCAATGTATTCAATAACATTCAGAGGCAGTGTGTTTCCTTTCACTAGTCGGGGCTCTTGAGTCCAAGAGCCTAGAGGCTAGGTTGCATCTCGCTAAAACTTTAGTTAGACAACTCTTGCAATGTTGTGTTTAGTTCTGATTGCTTCATTATGGGAAGGATGTAGAAGCTTTAGAGAGTGTGCAGAGGAGATTTACCAGGATGCTGTTTTGATTAAAGAGCATTTTTTATGAAGATAGATTGAGGAAGCTAGGGTGTTTCTCTTTAGAGCAAAGAAGGATGAGAAGTGACTTGATAGAGGTACACAACACGATAAGAGGCATAGAGTGAGTGGACAGCAAGAGACTTTTTCCCAAAGCACAAATGACTAGTACGAGGGGCCATCATTTTAAAGTGATTGGAGGAAAGTATAGGGGGATGTCAGTGGTAAGTAGTTTGTGTTGTTTTTTACACAGAGCATGGAACACCCTGCTAGGGGTACTGGTAGAAGTACCACGTGAGGGTATTTAAGAAACTCTTGTGTATGGACATGGATGATAGGATAATAGAGGACTATGTGGAAGGGAAGGGTTAGATTGATCTCAGATTGGTAAAACATTGTGGTGTTGTATGTTTTATGTAAGCTTTTCCGGTCTTTTTCTCTCTCCTTATTGATGACCTTGTCTCTTTTTATGGTGGCATCCGTTAGTCTCGCGAGACCATGGATCTGCGCCTGGAAAGTCTTGCTTCAGTCTGTGTTAGAGCAGCATCTGTTGTGGCTGTAAAGGCCCACATGGGAGTGACAGTCTCGGCTGCATCGACTGTACTTGAAAGCGCTGTCC
The DNA here is from genome assembly GCF_030028105.1 of Mobula birostris. Classification (NCBI taxonomy): domain Eukaryota; kingdom Metazoa; phylum Chordata; class Chondrichthyes; order Myliobatiformes; family Myliobatidae; genus Mobula; species Mobula birostris. The sequence continues at coordinate 102,803,186 of NC_092375.1, read as the reverse complement.
TCCAATGTTGGCTTGGTGCTGTTTTCCCGACGAGTGCGCTTTTCTTCAGCAGCAAGTCTCAGCTTCTCTTCTCCTCTTTTTAGACCTCTGTGTAGGTCCAGCCTCCAGTGAGAGTGATCGCTTGCGATGTCCTCCCACCTCTTGACGTTCATTGTCAGTGGCCTCATGTCTCTCTTGCAAACGTCTTTGAAACGAAGATGGGGCCGCCCTTGTGCTCTCTTGCCGGAGGCCAGTTCCCCATATAGCAGGTCTTTCGGGATCCTCCCATCTAACATGCGGTGTACGTGGCCCAGCCAGCAGAGACGGCGTTGTTGCCGCAGGGTGAAGAGGCTGGGTATCTGGGCACGGGCCAGGACCTCATTGTTGGTGACTCGGTCAGTCCACTTGATGTCCAGGATGCGTCTCAGGCTGCGAAGGTGGAAGGCGTTGAGATGCCACTCTTGTCTGTAGTAGGGGCTCCAGGTCTCGCTGCTGTAAAGCAGTGTGCTGAGGACGCAGGTCCTGTAGACTGCAACTTTGGTGTACATCGTCAGCTTTCTGTTCTCCCAGACTCTCTTTGTCAGCCTGGCGAATACTGAGCCTGCTCGTCCGATCCGTCTGTTGATCTCGGGGTCTAAGGAGAGACTGTCCGTGATGGTGGAGCCAAGGTGTGTAAACTCATGAACTACCTCCAGCTCGTAGTTGTTGATGGTGATGACAGGGGGTGCTCAACGCCTTGGCCCAGCACGTTGGTCTTCTTCAGGCTGATGGTCAAGCTGAAGTCCTGACAGGCTCTTGAGAAGCTGTCCATGAGGCGTTGCAGTTGCTCTTCAGAGTGTGTTGCCAGTGCCGCGTCATCTGCAAACAACATGTCCCTGATGAGTACTTTGCGAACCTTGGTTTTCGCCTTCAGCCGGAACAGACTGAACAGCCTCCCGTCCAATCTGGTGTGGAGGTAGACACCATCAGTTGATGTTCCAAAGGCGTGCTTCAGCATGACTGCGAAGAAGATGCCAAACAGGGTGGGGGCAAGCACACAGACCTGTTTCACACCGCTGCGGATGTTGAAGGCCTCCGAAGAAGAGCCGTTGAACTGAACGACGCCCTTCATGTCTGTGTGGAATGACTGAACTATCCTGAGGAGCCTCAGGGGACAACCAATCCTGGCAAGGATTTTGAACAGGCCGTCTCTGCTCACAAGAACTAACTAGTATTAATAGCTAGAGATAGAGACAAGGTCGTCTCTGCTCCTTGACGACCTTGTCTCTATCTCTAGCTATTAACACTAGTTGTGACCCAGCCGAAAATAAAATTTTCCCCTTTTTATGCCCTTCAAAAATCTAACATAACATTTACCCCAGTACTTTTCTATCTCCTAGTGGTACCAGCCTGTACCTTTTATCTCCTGTGATCTTTTTCCTAAGCACAAAACTTAGAATCAAAGACAAGCGGTCTGTAAGGAGGAAAACGGTATCTAATCTCAAGGATGTGCTTCCATGCACATCTTCAGGCTATTACCACATTTCATATGACACCATTTTGTGTTACACATCTTAGCACAGGGGTCCTCAACCTTTTTTGCACTGTGGACCGGTTTCATATTAACAATATTCTTGCGGACCGGCTGACCAGTGGGGTAGGGTTGCCAACGGACAAGAGTAGCAGTCAAATACGTTGATTACCCCTAGAGACTACAATGACCATGAAGCCTTGGGCGGGCACCAGTGCGCATGCATGTACGTGCCGATTTTTTCTACAAATCGTTTGTGGCGATTCTGTGGGGGGGGGTGTTAATCACGGCGGGAATATAGGTGATGAGTGGCTAATACACTCAATTTCGTTTCTAAAAGGGTTTATCTAATGAATTTAATATTAAACACACCGCATATTTTCCTCACATGAATATAGTGATGTCAATTATCAAGGGAGGACAGGGGAGCTTGCAGTAAGTGTTGAACGAACTTCCAGTAGAAGTGGTAGAGGCAGGTTCGATATTATCGTTTAAGGAAAAATTGGATAGGTATATGGACAGGAAAGGAATGGAGGGTTATGGACTGAGTGCAGGTCGGTGGGACTAGGTGAGAGTAGCGTTTGGCACGGACTGGAAGGGCAGAGATGGCCTGTTTCCATGCTGTAATTGTTATATGGTTATATAAATAAGCCAACAGCATCATAACATTTTAAGTAACGTTTGGATATTAAACACACAGCACATATTTTCTCCGTATGAACATAATAAAATCATTGCAACACACCAATATCACTGAATCAGTGGGAGCCCTGGGCTTGTTTCCCTGCAACAAGATGGTCTCATCGAGGGGTGATGGGAGACAGCAATACTTGAAGGGGGTTCCTTATGTCCAGTCTATTCTGCAATTTGGTTTTCGTTGCATTCATTGCAGAGATATGTTGGAAATGGAAGCAACGTTTTCAGTGCTTTCCTGACTATCTCAGGATATTTAGCCTTGACTTTGATCCAGAATGCCGGCAGAGATGTTATGTCAAACATACTTTTCAGCCCGCCGTCATTTGCAAGCGCCAGGAGTTGACCTTCTTCCCGCGCTGACATGGATGACGCGTGGGTCATGACCTCGCATGCGTAATGGCTCAACAGTGCATGACAGGGAATGAGGAAAGGTGCAGCTGACTCCTATCGCCAAATCATATCATTTCCTCGCGGCCCGGTACCGGTCCATGGCCCGGTGGTTAGGGACCGCTGTCTTAGCATATACCACAAAGGAATTAAATTTAACTCTTTCCTTACAAAAGTACTTGCTGCATTTTTTTTCCCTACAGATGGCATTTCCTTGGCTCCAGTCATGTAATTAAAGGTCATATCTCTGTTAATGTTTCTTTTTTTTACAGGAATTGTTCCATCCTCTGTGGTCCTAACTGGGTTCCAAGTGATGTCACGTGTATTCTTGACATGGGCAGTTACACACAGTGTGAAACAGGTAGGGGAGTTATGAGGACTAATGCCTGCAATTGTATTTGTATAGTTGTTGGCAGCCTTTCATTTATCATTTAGAGATGGAAATAGGGAGGAGCTGAGGGCAATACAGAGGGACCTGAAAGCCAGGATCAGGGAGGCTAAAGACAGGTACAGGAGGAAGCTTGAGTGGAAACTCCAGCAGAACAACATAAGAGGGGTCTGGAGGGAGATGACAACCATCACTGGGTTCTGGCAAACTAGCAACAGAGGAGCTGAAGGCAGTGTGGACAGGACCAATAAACTTAACCTGTTCTTTAACAGATTTGACATTGTGGCCCCTGCCCATACCCCACATGAGCCATCTGTTGTCGGCCCCCAACCAACACATATTCCACTCTTCCCCCTTACCCCTCCTCACAGTCCCCCACCCTGCTCTCATGACTATACCCCTTCCCACATGAAACGACCACGGTGGGCTTCACAGCTGAACAGGTGAGAAGACAGCTGAAACGTCTCAACCCAAGCAAGGCTGCAGGACCGCATGGTGTCAGTACCAGGGTGCTCAAAGCCTGTGCCCCTCAGCTGTGTGGAGTACTTCGCCATGTATTCAACCCGAGCCTGAGGCTCCAGAGGGTTCCTGTACTGTGGAAGATGTCCTGCCTCGTCCCTGTGCCGAAGACGCCGCGCCCCAGCGGCCTCAATGACTACAGACCGGTGGCATTGACCTCCCACAACCTGAAGACCCTGGAGAGACTTGTTCTGGAGCTGCTCCGGCCTATGGTCAGGCCACACTTAGATCCCCTCCAGTTCGCCTACCGGCCCCGACTAGGAGTTGAGGATGCCATCGTCTACCTGCTGAACCGTGCCTACGCCCACCTGGACAAGCCAGCGAGCACTATGAGGGTCATGTTTTTTGACTTCTCCAGTGCATTCAACACCATCCGCCCCGCTCTGCTGGAGGAGAAGCTGACAGCAATGCAGGTAGATGCTTTCCTGGTGTCATGGATTCTTGATTACCTGACTGGCAGACCACAGTACGTGTGCTTGCAACAGTGTGTGTCCGACAGAGTGATCAGCAGCACTGGGGCTCCACAGGGGACTGTCTTGTCTCCCTTTCTCTTCACCATTTACACCTCGGACTTCAACGACTGCACAGAGTCTTGTCATCTTCAGAAGTTTTCTGATGACTCTGCCATAGTTGGATGCATCAGCAAGGGAGATGAGGCTGAGTACAGGGCTGCGGTAGGAAACTTTGTTACATGGTGTGAGTAGAATTATCTGCAGCTTAATGTGAAAAAGACTAAGGAGCTGGTGGTAGACCTGAGGAGAGCTAAGGTACTGGTGACCCCTGTTTCCATCCAGGGGATCAGGGTGGACATGGTGGAGGATTACAAATACCTGGGGATATGAATTGACAATAAACTGGACTGGTCAAAGAACACTGAGGCTGTCTACAAGAAGGGTCAGAGCTGTCTCTATTTCCTGAGGAGACTGAGGTCCTTTAACATCTGCCGGACGATGCTGAGGATATTCTACGAGTCTGTGGTGGCCAGTGCGATCATGTTTGCTGTTGTGTGCTGGGGCAGCAGGGTGAGGGTGGCAGACACCAACAGAATCAACAAACTCATTCGTAAGGCCAGTGATGTTGTGGGGATGGAACTGGACTCTCTGACGGTGGTGTCTGAAAAGAGGATGCTGTCCAAGTCCCATCCACTACATAATGCACTGGTTGGGCACAGGAGTACATTCAGCCAGAGACTCATTCCACCGAGATGCAACACAGAGCGTCATAGGAAGTCATTCCTGCCTGTGGCCATCAAACTTTACAACTCCTCCCTTGGAGGGTCAGACACCCTGAGCCAATAGGCTGGTCCTGGACTTATTTCATAATTTACTGGCATAATTTACATATTAGTATTTAACTATTTATGGTTTTATTACTATTTATTATTCACGGAGCAACTGTAACGCAAATTCAATTTCCCCCGGGATCAATAAAGTATAACCATGACTATGACTATCATGGAGGATAACACCTGTAGGTCTTTTGCTGTTACCTTTGGGTTCTCTTTCATCTCCTTCAGCTCTTGGTGTGACCTTTGCAGGACGTCCAATCCTAGGGAGAGTAGCAACAGTACTGAATTTTCTCTATGTGTAGACAGTTTTAGTTGGTTTTTAAAAGCTTCCCAATCTTCTAACTTCCCACTAATTTTTGCTCTATTATATGCCCTCTCTTTGTTTTTATGTTGGCTTTGACTTCTCTTGTTAGCCACTGTTGTGTCATCTTCCCTTTAGACTACTACTTCCTCTTGGGGATGTATATATCCTGTGCATTCCTAATTGCTTCAAGAAATTCCATCCATTGCTGCTCTGCCAATATCTCTGCCAGTGTTCTTTTCCAATCAATTCTGGCCAACTCCTCTCTCATGTCTCTGTAATTTCCTTTGCTCCACTGTAATACAGATGCATCTGACTTTAGCTTCTCCTTCTCATATTTCAGGGTGAATTTGATCATATTATGACACTTGCCCTGAAGGTTTCTTTTACCTTAAGCTCTCTGATCAATTCTGGTTCATTGCACAACACTCAATCCAGAATGCCTGATCCTGTAGTGGGCTCAACCATGAGCTGCTCTAAAAAGCCATCTTGTAGACACGCTTAAAAACTCCCCCTCCTGTAATTCAGCACCAATCTGATTTTCCCAATCTACCCGCATATTGAAGTCCCCCCTTAGTTATTGTAACAGTGCCCTTTTAGCATGCATTTTCTATCTCCCGTTGTAATTCTTCTGCCACATCCTTACTGCTGTTTTGAGACTGTATACAAAGGGTCTTTTTACCTTTGCAGTTCCTTAGCTCTATCTATAATGATTCAACACCTTCCAATCCTACGTCACCTCTTTTAAACATTTGATTTCATTTTTTACCAACACAACAATGCTGCCCCTTAGCCTTCCTGCCTGTCCTTTTGATACAATGTGTATCCTTGGACATTAAGCTTCCAGCTATAATCTTTCAACCACGATTCAGTGATGCCTGCAACATCATACCTGCCAATCCACAACTGTGCTGCAAATTGATCTACCTTATTCCGTATGCTGCATGCATTCAGATACGACACCTTCAGTCCTCCATTCACCCTTTGCGACTTTGTCCACCTTTTACATTGCAACTCATCCTGTTGACTACAATTTTGCCCTGTCAGCAGCCTCTCCTCACTACAGGTTGCCTCTGTTTGTAAACCAGCTACCTCATCTTCAGGACTATTATCTGCCTTTCCTACAAGTTAGGCGGCTGGGGATGCTAGTAAAACAGTTCTCAACCTTTTGATTCCTCACTTTGGCTGAGGTATTTCCAATACCTGCCTTCAAAATCTCTCCACTAACTATTCTTGCACTCTGGTTCCGATCCCCCGCAACTCCAGTTCAAACCTTGCCATGAAGCATTAACAAACCTTCCCACTCGGATATTAGTCCCCCTCCTGTTAGGTGTAAACAGTTCCTTCTGTACAGGTCCCACCTTCCCTGGAAGAGAGACCAATGATCCAAAAATCTTATGCCCTCCCTCTTTGCACCAACTCCTTAGCCATGTATTAAACTGTATAATCTATCTAGTTCTGGTCTCACTAGCATGTAGCATGGGTAGCAATCCTGAGATTAGAACCCTTGAGGTCCTGCCTTTTAACTTAGCACCCAACTCCATGAGCCGCCTATGCAGAACCTCATCACTCATCCTACCCATGTCATTTGGACCACGATTTCTAGCTGTTCACCCTCCCACTTAAGAATGCTGAGGACTCAATCCGAGATATCCCAGACTTTGGTATCCAGGAAGCAATATACCATCTGGGAATCTTGTTCTCGCCCACAGAACCTTCTGTCCATTTCCTAACTAACGAATCCCCTATCACCACAGTGTGCCTCTTCTTCTCTCCCCCCCCCCTTTCCATTCTGAGTTTCAGAGGCAGACTCAGTGCCAGAGACCCAACCACTGTGGCTCTCCTCTGTAAGGTCATTTCCCCCTCTCAATAGACTTCAAAGTGATAAACCTGTTGTTGAGGGGGATGGCCACAAGGGTATGCTGCACTGGCTCCTTAACCCTTTTCTGCTTCCGACTCTCACCCAATTTCCTGTATCCTACACCTTGGATGTAACTACCTCTGTATACGTCCTATCTATCACTCAGTCAGCCTCCCGAATAATCCGCAGTTCATCCAGTTTCAGCACCAACTCGTTAATATGGTTTGTTAGAAGCTGCATCTGGACGCACTTCTCAAAGTTGTAGTCATAAGGGACACTGGCGGTCTCCCTGCCTCCCACATCCTGCAACAGGAGCATTTCACTATCCTGCCTGTCGTCCCTACTGTCCTAGCTGAGCAGATATAAAGAGGACAAAAAAACTTGAGCTTTTCTTTCCTTTGCTTTCTCTGAGTGAAGCCTCAAAGACCTGGGTGTTTTAGCAGTCCAGAGTAGGATAAATTGTCTACACATAGAGAAAATTCAGTACTGTTGCTACTCTCCCTAGCATTGGACGTCCTGCAAAGGTCACACCAAGAGCTGAAGGAGACGAAAGAAAACCCAAAGGTAACAGCAAAGGACCTATAGAAAACTCCAGGACTTGCTAAAGTCTCTGTTCATGTGTCCACTATAAGAAAAATACGGAACAAGAATGGTGTTTGTGGAAGGACACCATGGAGGAAACTACTGCTGTCCAAAAAAAAATTACTACTTTCTCAAGTTTGCAAAAGACCACCTAAATGTTCCACAACACTTCTGGGACAATGTTTTGTGGACAGATGAGACAAAAGTTGAACTTTTTGGCAGAAATGCACACCGCTGTTCGGAGGGAAAAGGGTACTACACACCAACACCAAAACCTCATCCCAGCTGTGAAGCATGGTGAAAGGAGCATCGTGGTTTGGGGCTGGTTTGCTGCCTCAGAGTCTGAACAGCTTGCAATCGTTGAGGGAATAATGATTCAAAATTGTGTCAAGATATTTTATAGGAGAATGTCAGGGTAGCGGTCCATCACCTGAAGTTTAATAGAAGTTGGATGATGCAAGAAGACAATGATCTGAAAGACAAGTGTAAATCAAAAACAGAATGATTTACAGATGTAACCCTCTCACCAGGGTTCGTATACCAACTTGGCTCATTAGCTAATTCTGCTAACAGCCACATGACTCAGCAGTGAGAAGGCCGCCGTTCATAAGCAATATACGTCTAGAGTTAGTATGATTTGGGGTTCAACCAAACAGGAACCTAAGAATCCAGAGAATTGGCCTCAGTTTGAGCAAATGCTGTGTAAAATGCCCATACACAGTTATTGGCAGCCCAGAAATGACAGATCGTACACCAACATAAAATTATAAAGGAGGCATGTTTACCAAATTTGCAGTTATGGGGGGGGGGGAGGAGAAGAAAAATAAAAGGGCCCATTACTGTTAATCCAGTCCAATGTACACATAAATGTTGGAGCCCTTTCCTGGAATAGTTGGGAGCGGGGTATCGCTTTACTCGTGCACTGGACCCACGGTCTGCATGAAAGCACCTGGCACAGTCCGATTTTTGCTTGACCATCTCAAACAAACTGGCTGTTAGGTGTATTGGCCCTTCCTCCTTGGAGCCATTCATCTGCACAGAGCACTTCTTGCAATGGGGAATGTCCTTCCAACAGCATTCTGTGGCATCTTCTCTTGTGCCCCACTGCGCAGTTGCTGCCAAAAGGACCCCAAACCAGACTACTGTCCTTCAGAAATCTCTTCCCACCCAGCTCTCTAGAACCTTCTCTACATCCCACAATCCTGACCGCTGTCACAACATTCCTAAGTTGGACAACATGGCTCCTTATCTTTAGCCAAAGCCAAAATACTCTTACCAGCAGGACACATTGGTTTCACAGAAAACTGCTACAAGAAAATACCTCACAGCATAGCAGTAGAAATCTTAACCAGGACATTACACAAATTTGTGTTTTGGAATGCCGAGTCAGAGTCCAGACCTTAACCCAATTGAGATACTGTGGCATAACCTGAAGAGGGCTGTTCATGCGAGGTATCCCAGAAATATTGATGAACTGAAACAGTTTTATATGGAGGAATGGTCTAAAATTTCTCCTGGCCATTGTGCATGTCTGATCAGCAACTACAGAAAATGTTTGATGGAGGTTATTGCTGCTATAAGGAAGTTCTACCAGTTACTAAATACAAGGGTTCACGTATTTTTTCCATCCTGGACTGTGAATGATTAAACAATGTCTTCAATAAAGATGTGAGAAGTACAATTGTTTATGTGCTGTTAGTTTAGGCAGGTTGTGTTTGTCTATTATTGATGATTAGATGATGTTCAGACCACATTTTATGAGTAATTATTGCAGAAAATCAGGTAATTGAAAGGGTTCACAAACTTCTTCTTGCAACCTTATATCAAGCTGTAATACATCTAGATAGGGTGCTTTCTATGTTGCCTGGATTAAAAATTGGTTAGAGTCAATGTGTTCATGCCAAATTTCTTTAGCCTCCTGAGGAAGTAGTGGTGCTGTTGAGCTTTACACTCGGATTTACAGTTGAATTGAAACCCCTTTGCAGGAGATATTTCTACTTTAATCACTCCTATTTATATTCCCCAGGTGCAGAGTGAGGACAGTGTGCTTCTGTTTATTGCTGCCTGGACACTCACGGAGATTGTGCGTTATTCCTTTTACACTTTCAGCCTGCTGAACCATCTGCCCTACCCCATCAAGTGGGCCAGGTAACAACTTCCCAAAGACCCAAATACAAAGACAAGCTGGATTAGAGATGTACTCATGCACAAAGTGCTGGAGGAACTTAGCAAGTCTGATATCTATGGAGAGGAATAAACATTTGCCGTTTTGGATTCTGTTGAAGGGTTTCGGCCCAAAACTTCGACTATTTACCCCTCTCCATAGATACTGCCTGAGCTGCCGGGTTCCTCCAGCATTCTGTGTGTGTTGCTCAAGATTGCCAGCATCTACAGAACCTCTTGTGTTTATTAAAGCCGTGCTCCATAGTTGTCCTTTATGTTTGACGCCATATGTTTTTATTTGGGTTGAGGTATTCCCTGTTGAAAATTCTGCACAAAAAATACAGGGACTTCTCAGCAAATCAGAGAGCATCCATGGAGAGTTTGGTTCGGATCAATAACCTAATATCAGGAGCTGCATTTGTGTGATGTTTAGCACTTTGTATCGGTAAGAAGGGAAGAACTTACCTTCTCGTGCATCAATCTGAGACATTAATTCTTATATTTCTTTCAAAAAATTTTCGTGCCCTGGTGATTGTTTCCAATATTTTCTGGGGTTTTTTTTGTTCTAATATATGGGGTATGGGATATGATAGACTGGGTAAATGCAAATAGACTTTATCCAATGATGTAGGCTGAGACTAGAACTATAAGTCAGGGGTTAAGGGTGAAAGGTGAAATATTTAAGAGGAACTTGATGGGGTTGCAAATGTAGAATGAGCTTCCAGTGGTAATGGTGGATATAGGTTCAATTTCAACATGTAAGAGAAATTTGGATGGATACATGGTTGGAAGGGGTGTGGTCCAGGTGTAAGTCAGTGGGACTAAGCAAAGTAATAGTTTGGAACTGACTAGATAAGTTGAAGGGCTTGTTTCTGTGCTATAATGTTCTATGACTCTGTTTGCTAACCAAATACTTTTTTGACATTTTAATAACAAAGATTTGCAAATATGAGTGAATGTGGTGATGCCTTTTGGGGGTAATTTGGTTAATTAGGTTGTAAAAAAAAATTGCTGCTTCATCTGGCAGTAAAGATCATCGTTATTTATCTTTTTATTTTGAGTGGGTTTTAAAGAAACAAGTGGCGGCACTGCTTGTCACATGCTTAACAATTTTTGTGCATGTCACCTTGGTCATAGGTTTGTCACCCATGAACTAGCAAAATATTAGTAGGTATGTGTGATGGAGGAAATGGAGTGTGAGGCGGGAGGATGTGGTGAGGTGCTGGACATTTCAGGTGAGGGAGAAAGTATCTAACAAAAAGGACATTCCACTGATCCCTGTGCAGACTGCGGTGTTGAAGCTCATTGACAGTCTAGATTGATTCTGAGAGCATTGTCAAGTTGAAAACAGTGGATAACCAGGAGTTCAGCAAATGAGTGCACCATTCTCAGTTATAGTTAGCTTTTGGGCTAGCTGATATACACATCGTTGCTCAGGTTCTATGCTGGTAATCATTCCCATTTGCATTTGTTTTCATGCAATTGGGTTTTATAGCAATCCTTGTAAATTAAATAAAATCTTTATTATTTAGAATCTAAATTATAATCATTTGGGGGTTAAAATTAAGCAGTTATCAATTACAAAATAACACACAAAATAAAAATGTAGATAAAAATTACATTTGCTATAGCTTTCTCGGAAGATATATAGTATATCACTTTACAATATGTAAATTTACTTGATTTTGAAGTACTTCAAAGTACACTATATTTCTTGATTTAAGTTCTGTATGAAAACGTGTAAACTATTTTTGTATCCATCTCTGAAGCAACTGCCAAGGGAAAAGCATTGAGTTCTTAGATTAAGCCCAGCAACTTCTGAGAATTGTCCTTGTGCTCATATCAAAGCTAAGTTTTACAAGGGACTGAAGTTGATTGATTGAAAAGGTTGATCAGGTGGTTTTTGAGGGATAAAGACATTTTCCCAACAGCTGTAGCCACCAAAGTCCAAAGTAAATTTATTATCAAAGTACATGTATGTAACACCTTGGTTAATATTTTTGCTGCTATGTTGTAGGTATTTCATTTCAGCAGTTCTGTAAGAGCAGTCTGTTCTGCTTTCAGCTTATTTGGGTCTTGGCTGAGATAAGAGGCTTGTTGTTCAACTTAGGAATGTTGTGTCAGCTAATCAGGATGGTAGAGTTGGGAGAAGGTTCTAGGGAACTCGGGCAGAGAGGTCTTTGTTGGCGGGACCTGGGAGAAGACAAGAGGGAAGATAGTGGAGGATGCCGTCCCTATTGTACAAGGTGCTTTGTACAGATGAATGGCTTTGAGGAGGAAGGACCAATACTTCCATGTAAGAGCTTGTTTGTTCAAGATGGATTATGAGCAACATTCGGAAGCTGGTGTGTGCTTTCATGCAGACCGGGTATCCAGTGCATGAGGTACAGACAAGTTCAAGATTTGAGCTCCACTGTGCACATGTGACTGTTTAAATATAATGGGCCCTTTTTGCTTTTTTCCTTCCTTTAGTAACTGTTTGCTTAAGTTAACATTCTTAAATATAATTCTTTTTAGCTGTATCCAGTGTATGATCTGTTATTTCATGCCGACTCTAAATTACACAGCATTCTCACAAACCGGGGTTTGGGTGGATGAGACATCCCAACCTCACAGATTTGGTGGGACCAAAGTCATACACCCTAGACAAAAGAAGCCTGAGAAAGGTGGGTTTCTTGCCGTGGAATCCAGTAGCTGTTAGCCATCATCCTCAATTGAATTCGTTCAGTGCTGTGTGATTGCCCTCTGAATTGATTAAGTGGATATGTGTTTAAGCCTGTGTTAAACTATTGTCCAGAAAAGTGATTAAGGTACATGGTTATGGATGCTGCAGAGATTAAGCATTGGTGTGATTCAAAGAGATTGTCTGTAACTAATGCTTGTTTTCTGAATGGGGTGGATATCCACAGCCCAAATGAATTGTTGGTTAGGGGTTGAAGTACTGTTGGAGCATTAGGGGAAAGTATGATCATGGAGCGGCAATCTGACCAAACGGACGGGAAAGTGTGTTAGTTCAGACTAGCGCTGATGTGACAGCAGTAGATCTGCCTGGTACCATTGGAGTACTTGGAGAGGCAGAGCCATGGACCATCCATACTTTCAGAGAAGAGGGGAATGTAGGCGAGGGTGCTGAATTGGAAGTCAAGTTTCCCATAGCTGAGAGCGGAAACTTTAAAGAAAAGTTGCCTCGTTTCTGCGGAGTGAGGGGGAGTTGTCGTCTAATGTGATAGGTCTACTGAGTGGTTGATTTAAATTCTGAGCTTGTCATCAATGATTGATAAATGCAGAAGTATATCTGTGGAGAGCCAAAGTTATTGTAGGCTGGTAGTGTTCTCTGGGGAAGAAGAATATGAGGCTTAGGCTGAGCAGACATTTCAGTTACTGGTTGAGTGGTAATGCTCAGATAATATGAAAAAACAGAGACTGGTAGAGAATTCAAATGGGTCTGGCAGTTGATTTAGTGAGGTTCGTCAAGGCAGAAGATCCATTAGCCACGTCAGCTAATTATCTGCAAACTCTGGAAGATGCTTTTGTCACTGCTGGAAGTGCAGCCCATCTTTTAGAATGAAGTTTAGGTACACATTCCAGGAGGAAGGAGAGAAGTTGTCTATCTACATTTTCAGGTTGGAGAAGTTGCTGCACCAAGGCGGCATTCAATGGTCTGAGAGAAACTGCTTGAGGATGGAGCAAGTTGTGAAGGGCGCGCCGTCACATGAGGTGATTACATATTCGAATGACCCACAAGATGCACCCTCCTCCATCTTTTACCAAGTTACTCAGAGAAGTTAGAGAGGTGGAATATGCAATGGAAGAGTGGGAATTCTTTGTCAGCAGGGCACAGTCCTCAGTAGTAGCCGCTGTTTCAGAAACAACCCCTGATGTCCACAGGTGGTGGTTTTACAGGATTTCATGAAAGATTTTAGACCTGAGATATCCTGGTTGATATTGGTGGATGCTGTCACCAAGCGTGACAAAGCTGATAGGGAGGCGGACCCACTGATGACAAGTACTAAGCAGAGAGCTGCTGCTGAATGGGGTCCCTTGACCAGAGAAGTGACCAGTATTTTCTCTGAAGAAGATGGACATTTCAAGCGGGAGTATGAAGGACAGGAAAATCTTTGGAAGTAAATCAGCAGTTAATCAAACACAGGAAAAGAGGTAAAACTATGGAGGGACATGGTTAAGGAATGGGCTGATGCTTCAGAGAAGATACATTACTATTGGTGTATCAAGGGAAATATTGAAGTACTAAATACTATTCCTAAAGGTTTAGTAGGATCGGGCTGTGATGTATCCATACAGATTGAAGGTGTTTATGTTAGAGCCGTACTTGACACAGGTTCTCAAGTTACTTTGCTTTATAGATCCTCTTACAACTGGTATTTGACACATTTACCATTGAAGCCACTCAGTGCCCTTGGGATTCAGGGCTTAGTACTGTTGAGTACCCATACGATGGTTACTTGCTATTCAAGTTGGAGTTTTCAGAAGCAGATGTTGGATTAATTGAGATTATTGACACACCAGTTGAAAAGGGCACAGCTTCCATTCTTGTGAGAACAAATACTGTTGTAGTGAGAAGGTTCCTGGGAGCATGCAAGGACAGGAATGGAGAGAACTTTTTGGAACACCTTGTCCATTCACCCTGTGGTCACAGCTGCTTTTGAGGAGGTGCAGGTTCCTCCTAAGCAGGATGATGAGCAGAAAGGAGGAATTGTGTGGTACACCCAGGCTAAACCTGTCATGGCGGAGTAGCTAGAGTGACCAGAAATCTGGAATTTGCTGGAATGTCCGAGGAATGGAAAAAAAGCTTAACTGAGAGGATGTTGGGACATAAAGGTGCGTTTTCTACTGATGAGGCTGATGTTGGTTACTCCAGAAGTACTTGCCACACTATTGGAGCGACGAAGGGCACCCCTTTCCAAGAGGGGTTTCACCAGTTAGCACCAGTGGAGGATGAGGATATTCAGCTGCACCGGTCTAAACTAAGGGAAGTTAAATTCAGTCATGGAGCTGGGGGACCTGAGGCTCTGGAAGAGATGAGTGATAGACAGGGAGTGGCACCCTCTAGTAGACAGGAAGGGTCACAAGGGGAGGTTGAAGATGAAATAAGGAGGTTTTGAAGAGTCAGGAAGCCCCAGATAGGCTGGCCTATGACGCACCAGAAGAACAGAATGTTGAGATATGTCACTACCATTCACAGATGGATTGGAGATCGGACATCAATGATAAGTTTCAAAGTTGTGAGGACATGACTATTTTTGGTGGGGGGAGAGTTTAACGACCTGGTTAAGATTTTTACTGCTGTGCTGTAGGCATTTAATTTTAACAGTTCTGTAAGAGCAGTCTGTTCTGCTTTCAGCTTGTTTGGGTTTGAGCTGAGATAAGAAGCTTTTTTGACACAACTTAGGAATGTTGTGTCAGTCAATCGGGATGGTAGAGTTGGGATAAGGTTCTAGAGGAATGCTGGGCAGAGAGTTCTTTGTTGGCAGGAGCTGGGAGAAGACAAGAGGGAAGATAGTAGAGGATGTTTTCCCTGTTGCACAAGGTGCTTTGGGCAGATGAATGGCTTCGAGGAGAAAGGGCCAATACTTCTGTGGGGGAAGCCTTTTGTTCAAGATGGATTTTGAGCGGCCTTCAGAAGGTGGTGCGTGCTTTCAGGCAGACCGAGGGTTACAGACAAGTCCAAAATTTGAGCTCCACCATGCACATGTGACTGTTTAAGTATAATGGGCCCTTTTTGGTTTTTTTGCTTTCCTGTAGTAACTGTTTGCTTTAAGTTAATATTCTTAAATGTACTTCTGATTAATTGTATGCAGTGTACGATCGGTTATTTCTTGCCAACAGGCAATTGCTGGGGGCAGTAAATCACTGAGCATTCACACAAAGTATGGTTTGGGTGGGTGAGACATCCCAACCTCACGGATTCGACAGGACCAAAGGTGCATACACTCTGGACGTACAAAGATGGATTTCTCACCGTGGAATCCAGTGGGTGTTAGAGATGCCCAGTAAAAGGGGGGCGGGGGGGGGGTCATATACGTCACCATATACAACCCTGAGATTCAGTTTTTGGTCGTAGTCAATAAATCTATCGAATAATAACTATAACAGAATCAATAAATTTCCACCATTACATGTAGTAATTTTTGAACAGGAAATCTAGTGCTGTTGTGTATCATTGGTGGATCCACACTTCTGCCTAGCATGCTTGGTGTTTTTTTTGGTTCAAGATTATGTGGTGCACACCAGGTGGTGACAGATAAAGACTCGAGGAATACGTACAGGCTCATTAAATATGTTGTACTGCTTGTAGGATTTATACTGTACAGGTCGTCTGTGAAGATTCGAAAACAGGTCTTTATCTTGCACTGTCATTTTTTTTTGTTGTTACTAAAATTAGTTTCTCACGTGGCCATTAGTATTTGAAATAGTGTTGAGTAACATTTGGGAAAACCAGGGCAATGAATTCCATAAATGAACCATCCTCAGGCTAAAGAAATTCCTCCTCATCTCTGTTCTTAGACTAATCAAGAACATTTCAAACACTTTAAATGTACCCGATGACTTGGCCTCCACAGTCATCTGCGGCAATTATACCCCTATGTCTTAGGATCTTAAATCACCCAGGTTTTTATTGGAATTATTCCTGCTGAGTATTTGTGTTTAATTTTCTCATTTCCTGATTTTAGTAAACTGAAAATAAACGAGCGCTGATGGTTTGCCTGTAAAATGAACTGGCATATTGCTTTTCAAGTGTAATCATTTAACATTGCCCCAAATTTCTGAGGCTTTAATACAGGCTTTCGAGTAATACCTCAAGGAATTACTGGTAGTATTTGATGAAAATATGGGGTTAGCACTTAAGTGACACCACCCATTAATTTATTATGGTCTCGAAGATCTTGCAGAGTTTGATCTAATGCTTCAAAGGTTGCTTTTGAGTCATTGTACATTCATCCTGGACAATAATTTTACATTCTTTTAGAACTTTTTCCTTTGTAGTTCCCCAGCCAATGTTATTTGTTGAGGCCTTACACTTGTCACATTTAAAGGGAGTTTTAAAGTCAAATGCACTAAAGCCAAATGTACTTTGTGGCCAAGTGGCAGATGACGCCAAGATAGGTGGAGCAGCAGGTAGTGCTGAGTAAGCAGGGAGTCTGCAGAAGAACTTAGAACAGTTTAGGAGAATGGGCAAACAAGTGGCAGAGTATGGTTGTGCAATTCAGTAGAAGGAATAAAGGTGTAGACTATTTTCTATATAGGGAGCAAATTCAGAAATCAAAGGAACAAAGGGTCTTGGGAGTCCTTGTGCAGGATTCTGTGAAAGTTTAACTTGCAATTTCAGTCAGTAATAAGGAAGGCAAACACAATGTAAGCATTCATTCAAGCAGACAAGAATACAAAAGCGAGGATATAATGCTGACACTTTATAAAGCATTGGTCAGTATGTACTTGGAGTTTGTGAACAGTTTTGGGCCCAGTATCTAGGAAAGGATTGATTAGCATTGCAGAGTGTTCAGAGGCAGTTCACGAGAATGATTCCGGGAATGAAAGGGTTAATGAGTGAGAAACATCTGATGGTTATAGAAACATAAAAAAACCCACAGCACAATACAGGCCCTTCGGCCCACAAAGCTGTGCTGAAAATGTCCTGTCCTTAGAACTACCTAGGCTTACCCATAGCCCTCTAGTTTTTCTAAGCTCCATATACCTATCCAGGAGTCCGATATCCCTATCGTTTCCGCCTCCACCAGTACCCCATTCCATGCACTCGCCACTCTCTTCATTAAAAAAAAACTTACCCCTGACATCTCCTCTGTACCTACTTCCAAACACCTTAAAACTATGCCCTCGTGCTTGTCATTTCAGCCCCGGGAAAAAGCCTCTGACTGTCGACAGGATCAATGCCTCCAGCAGCTCACCTCTCATCTTCTGTTGCTCCAAGGAGAAAAGACTGAGTTCACTCAACCTATTCTCATAAGGCATGCTCCCCAATCCAGGCAACATCCTTGTAAATCTCCTCTGCACCCTTTCTACGGTTTCCACGTCATTCCTGTAGTGAGGCGACCAGAACTGAGCACAATACTACAAGCGGGGTCTGACCAGGATTCTATATAGCTGCAACATTACCTCTTGACTCTTAAACTCAATCCCACAATTGATGAAGGCCAATGCACCGTATGCCTTCTTAACCACAGAGTCAACCCGTGTAGCAGCTTTGAGTGTCCTATGGACTCAGATCCCAAGATCCCTCTGATTCTCCTCATTGCCAAGAGTCTTACCATTACTACTATATTCTGCCATCATATTTGACCTACCAAAATGAACCACCTCACAATTATCTGGGTTGAACTCCATCTGCCACTTCTCAGCCCAGTTTTGCATCCTATCAATGTCCCGCTGTAACCTCTGACAGCCCTCCACAGCACCCCCAACCTTTATGTCATCAGCAACTTTACTAACCCATCCCTCCACTTCTTCATCCAGGTCATTTATAAAAATCACAAAGAGTAGGGGTCCCAGAACAGATACCTGAGGCACACCACTGGTCACCGGCCTCCATGTAGAATATGAGCCGTCTACAACCGCTCTTTGCCTTCTGTGGGCAAGCCAGTTCTGGATCCACAAAGCAATGTCCCCTTGGATCCCATGCCTCCTTACTTTCTCAATAAGCCTTGCATGGGGTACCTTATCAAATGCCTTGCTGAAATCCATGTACACTACATCTACTGCTCTACATCATCAATGTGTTTAGTCACATCCTCAAAAAATTCAGTCAGGCTCATAAGGCATGATCTGTCTTTGACCAAGCCATGCTGACTATTCCTAATCATATTATGCCTCTCCAAATGTTCATAAATCCTGCCTCTTAGGATCTTCTCCATCAACTTACCAACCACTGAAGTAAGACTCACTGGTCTATAATTTCCTGGACTATCCCTACTTCCTTTCTTGAATAGGGGAACAACATCTGCAACCCTCCAATCCTCCGGAACCTCTCCCGTCCTCATTGATGATGCAAAGATCATTGCCAGAGGCTCAGCAATCTCCTCCCTCGCCTCCCATAGTATCCTGGGTTAAAGCTCCAGCACATCCTCTTCCTTAATAGTCATAGTCATACTTTATTGATCCCGGGGGAAATTGGTTTTTGTTACAGTTGCACCATAAATAATAAATAGTAATAGAACCATAAATAGTTAAATAGTAATATGTAAATTATGCCAGTAAATTATGAAATAAGTCCAGGACCAGCCTATTGGCTCAGGGTGTCTGACCCTCCAAGGGAGGAGTTGTAAAGTTTGATGGCCACAAGCAGGAATGACTTCCTATGACGCTCTGTGCTGCATCTCGGTGGAATGAGTCTCTGGCTGAATGTACTCCTGTGCCCACCCAGTACATTATGTAGTGGATGGGAGACATTGACCACGATGGCATGCATCCTCTTTTCAGACACCACCGTGAGAGAGTCCAGTTTCATCCCCACAACATCACTGGCCTTACGAGTGAGCTTGTTGATTCTGACCCTTCTTGTAGACAGCCTCAGTGTTCTTTGACCAGTCCAGTTTATTGTCAATTCATATCTCAGGTATTTGTAATCCTCCACCATGTCCACCCTGATCCCCTGGATGGAAACAGGGGTCACCGGTACCTTAGCTCTCCTCAGGTCTACCACCAGCCCCTTAGTCTTTTTAACATTAAGCTGCAGATAATTCTGCTCACACCATGTGACAAAGTTTCCTACCGTAACCCTGTAGTCAGCCTCATCTCCCTTGCTGATGCATCCAACTATGGCAGAGTCATCAGTAAACTTCTGAAGATGACAAGACTCTGTGCAGTAGTTGAAGTCCGAGATGTAAATGGTGAAGAGAAAGGGAGACAAGACAGTCTCCTGTGGAGCCCCAGTGCTGCTGATCACTCTGTCGGACACACAGTGTTGCAAGCACACGTACTGTGGTCTGCCAGTCAGGTAATCAAGAATCCATGACACCAGGGAAGCATCCACCTGCATCGCTGTCAGCTTCTCCCCCAGCAGAGCAGGGCAGATGGTGTTGAATGCACTGGAAAAGTCAAAAAACATGACCCTCACAGTGCTCGCTGGCTTGTCCAGGTGGGCGTAGGCACGGTTCAGCAGGTAGACGATGGCATCCTCAACTCCTAGTCGGGGCTTGTAGGCGAACTGGAGGGGATCTAAGTGTGGCCTGACCATAGGCCGGAGCAGCTCCAGAACAAGTCTCTCCAGGGTCTTCATGTTGTGGGAGGTCAATGCCACCGGTCTGTAGTCATTGAGACCGCTGGGGCGCGGTGTCTTCGGCACAGGGACGAGGCAGGACGTCTTCCACAGTACAGGAACCCTCCGGAGCCTCAGGCTCGGGTTGAATACATGGCGAAGTACTCCACACAGCTGAGGGGCACAGACTTTGAGCACCCTGGTACTGACACCATCCAGTCCTGCAGCCTTGCTTGGGTTGAGACGTTTCAGCTGTCTTCTCACCTGTTCAGCCGTGAAGCCCACCGTGGTGGTTTTGTGTGGGGAAGGGGTATAGTCATGAGAGCAGGGTGGGGGACTGTGAGGAGGGGTAGGAGGGGAGAGTGGAATATGTGTTGGTTGGAGGCCGACAACAGATGGCTCATGTGGGGGATGGGCAGGGGCCACAATGTCAAATCTGTTAAAGAACAGGTTAAGTTCATTGGCCCTGTCCACACTGCCTTCAGCTCCTCTGTTGCTGTTTGCCGGAACCCATTGATGGTCCTCATCCCCCTCCAGACCTCTCTCATGTTGTTCTGCTGGAGTTTTGCACTCAAGCTTCCTCCTGTACCTGTCTTTAGCTTCTCTGATCCTGGCTTTCAGGTCCCTCTGTATTGCCTTCAGCTCCTCCCTATTTCCATCTCTAAACGCCCTCTTTTTAGCGTTCAGGATGTCCTTCATGTCCTTTGTCACCCATGGCTTGTTATTTGAATAACAGTTCTTGTCGGAACATTGCAGTCCACACGGAAGTTGATGTAGTCGGTGATGCACTCTGTGAGCCCATCAATATCCTCTCCATGTGGCTCACAGAGTGTCTGCCAGTCCGTCACCTCAAAACAACCCTGGAGCACCTCGTAAGCCTCCTCCAACCATTTCCTCACTGTCCTCGAGGTTGCAGGTTTACTCTTCACCAGAGGCACGTAGCAGGGTTTTAGATGCACCAGGTTGTGATCTGACCTTCCCAGTGGGGGTAGGAGAGAGGAGCTGTATGCATCCTTAACGTTAGCATACATCAAATCCAGAGTCCTCTCCCCTCTGGTTGTACAGCTCACATACTGCATGAAGTTGGGCAGTGTTCTAGCCATGGTAACCTGGTTGAAGTCATCCGAGATGGTAATGAGGGCACTCGGGTGCTGGGTTTGTAATCTGGCTAAATGATGTTACACGCCGACATCGGGTTGGCAGAGGGAGGGATGTACACAACAACCACAATTGCATGCGAGATTTCCCTTGGCAAATAATATGGCCGGAGTCCAACAGCAAAAAGTTCAATATCCGGGCTATAGACACGTTCCTTGACCGTAATATGCCCAGGGTATGTCCTCGTGCAGCCACGTCTCAGTGAAGCACATGAGACTGCTCTCCTGAAATGTTCTCTGACTCCTGACAAGCGCCGTCAGTTCGTTGATTTTAT
Source organism: Mobula birostris (assembly GCF_030028105.1). Taxonomy (NCBI): domain Eukaryota; kingdom Metazoa; phylum Chordata; class Chondrichthyes; order Myliobatiformes; family Myliobatidae; genus Mobula; species Mobula birostris. Next base: position 102,781,849 of record NC_092375.1, on the reverse strand, counting down.
TCCCCAGCGATCTCACATTTCCCATGATGAGAGAGGGGAGACACGGCTTATAACTTCTCTTCTCCATAAGCCTCTATTGTCTCAACACAGTCCTCTTCCCTCGACTTTTTGATCCCCCTCTGCATCCTCTGTGTGTTTTCCTCCAGATTTCAGCCGGGATGTCTGCTGCTCTGTTCGCTAAGCCAGCGGGCATGAGCGCAATCAGCTGGTCTCTGGAATAAACAATGCGGCCAAATTGCTGCCACGCTAACGAGACGTGTCCAAATGTAACTAACTCCAGCGCTAAAAAAACAAGTAAAACTCTCTCCAACAGCGTGTTAGGGTGTAGCTTCAACGTGTTACCGTGAGAAAAAAAATACAACAATAACTAAGTTAAAAAGTTTAAAAGTAAGACACTATGGAGCAACTGTAACAGGTTGCATGCACGACCGGCGTATGCGCACAATCATGCACAATATCTACATGCTCAAGCTTTTCAGTCTGCTGCAAGTCATCCCTACAATCGCCAAGATCCTTTTCCGTAGTGTATACTATGAGGTATACCACCGATGTAAATTGGGTCGTGCAGTCCGCTACTCCTTCTGAAGTCAACAACCAATTCCTTTTCTTGCTGACGTTGAGGGATAGGTTATTGTCTTTGCACCGTGCCACCAGGTTCTTAATTTCCTGTCTGTACTCAAACTCATCATTACCGGAGATATGGCCTACAATTGTTGTGTCATCAGCAAACTTATATATTGAGTTCGATGGAAACTTGGCTATACAATCATGGGTGCACAGTGAGTACAGCAGGGGGCTGAGTACACAGCCTTGTGGCGCACCGGTGCTCAGAGTGATTGTAGAGGAGAGCTTGTCCCCTATTTTTACAGCCTGGGTCCTGTCTGTGAGGAAGTTGAAGATCCAGCTGCAGATCTGAGTGCTAAGGCCCAGGTTCCAGAGCTTAGGAATCAGTTTATTTGGAACAGTGGTATTAAAGGCAGAGCTGTAGTCAATGAAAAGGAGCCTTATGTATGTGTCTTTATTCTCCAGGTGTTCTAAGGAGGAATGTAGGGCCAGGGAGATGGCATCTGCCATTGACCTGTTGCTCCGGTAGGCGAATTGCAAAGCGTCGAGGTTGACCGGTAGGCTGTGGTTGATGTGTGCCAAAACCAATCTCTCGAAGCACTTCATAGCAATTGATGTCAGGGCCACAGGTCGATAATCATTCAGGCATGCCACCTTGCTCTTCTTCAGCACTGGGATTATCGTTCCCTTCTTAAAACACAAGGGGATCTTAGACTGAAGCAAAGAGCAGTTGAAGATGTCAGCAAACACTCCAGCTAGCTCGCTTGCATAGGCCCGGAGAGCCCGTCCTGGGATGCCATCTGGGCCCGTCGCCTTCCTTGGATTTATCTTCAGGAGGGCCCTTCTAACGTCCTCCTCGGTGACGATGAAGCTCGATGCCACCAGGTCCGGATCATCCGGAGGGAGCGGGACGCTCCTCTTCTGTTCAAATCTTGCACAGAATATGTTAAGTTCGTCAGGAAGAGAAACGCCACAGTTATTGATATTCCCAGCCTTTTCTTTGCACCCAGTGATCTCATTTAGACCCTGCCATAGTCTACTGGCATCCCTTTGGTTAGCCTGGGCTTCCAACTTGGCTCGATATTGCCTCTTGGCATCCTTAATGGCTTTCCGGAGTTCACGCCTGGATTCTGTGTAGCGACTGGTATCCCCGGACCTAAAAGCCGCAGCTCTAGCCTTCAAAAGGGACTTGACCTCATAATTCATATGACTGCTGGACGGATCCTGACCCAGATCTGGGCCGTACCCTCCAAATATCCGGACCTGCCTCTCGGTTTTTTTGCACTACCTTACTTCCTATTTTTTAATTCTCTATTTATGATTTATAATTTAAATTTTTAATATTACTAATTTTAACTATTTTTAATATCTTTAATATTTAATATTTGTAATCCAGGGAGTGTGAAGTGCAGAATCAAATATCACTGTGATGATTGTACGTTCTAGTACCGATTGTTTGGCGACTATAAAGTATACTGAACCAAAGTATTGGTTAAGTACCTCTGCCATCTCCTCCGGTTCCATACACACTTTTCCACTGTCACACTTGATTGGTCCTATTCTCTCACATTTTATCCTCTTGTTCTTCACATACTTGCAGAATGCCTTGGGGTTTTCCTTGATCCTGTCCACCAAGGCCTTCTCATGGCCCCTTCTGGCTCTCCTAATTTCATTCTTAGTCTCCTTCCTGCTCGCCTTATAATCTTTTAGATCTCTATCATTACCTAGCTTTTTGAACCTTTCATAAGCTCTTCTCTTCTTCTTGACTAGATTTTCAACAGCCTTTGTACACCATGGTTCTGTACCCTACCATCCTTTCCCTGTCTCATTGGAACGTATTTACACAGAACCCCACGTGAATACCCCCTGAACATTCGCCACATTTCTTCCGTACCTTTCCCTGAGAACATCTGTTTCCTATTTATGCTTCCAAGTTCCTGCCTGATAGCCTCATATTTCCCCTTACTCCAATTAAACATTTCCCTAACTTGTCTGTTCCTATCCCTCTCCAATGCTATGGTAAAGAAGATAGAATTGTGATCATTATCTCCAAAATGCTCTCCCACTGAGATACCTGATACCTGACCAGGTTCATTTCCCAATACCAGATCAAGTACAGCCTCTCCTCTTGTAGGCTTATCTGCATATTGTGTCAAGAAACCTTCTTGAAAACATCTAACAAACTCCACCCCATCTAAACCCTCACTCTAGGGAGATGCCAATCAATATTTGGGAAGTTAAAATCTCCCACCACAACAACCCTGTTATTATTACTCCTTTCCAGAATGTGCCTCCCTATCTGCTCCTTGATGTCCCTGTTACTATTGGGTCGTCTGTAAAAACAAAAACACCCAGTAGAGTTATTGACCCCTTTCTATTTCTAACTTCCACCAACAGAGACTCCGTAGACGACCCCTCCATGACTTCCTCCTTTTCTGCAGCCGTGACACTATCTCTGATCAGCAGTGTCTACAGAGATAGTGTCTGTGGTTTTGGGCCAGAAGAAGGAGGGTATCTCATTGAAGCCTGTCGAATATTGAAAGGACTAGATAGAGTGGATGTGGAGAGGATGTTTTTAGGAGCCTTCAATCAGAGGGCAACACCTCAGAATACAAGGATGTAATTTCAAGAACCGAGATGAGGAGGAATTTCATTACCCCAGACAGCTGTGGAGGCCAAGTCATTGGGTATAGTTAAAGTGGAGGTTGATAAGTTCTTGATTAGTAAGGGTGTCAAAGGTTACAGGGAGAAGACATGAAAATGGGGTTGAGAGGAATAACAAATCAGCTATGATGGAAAGGCAGAGCACTTCGAACTTTAGGCAAAAGTGGATTAATAAGGAAAGTTTTTTTTCCCTTTCCACCAGAAGGCAGGCAGCATCTATGGAAGGGAATAAACAGTCGATGTTTTAAGACGAGACCCTTCATCCGAACTAGAAAGGAAGGGGGCAGAAGACAGTATAGCATCCTCATTCTCATCACTCTCTGACCCCTTCTCACCTGCCCATCACCGCCCCCTGATTTTCCTAAAATTGGTGCACCAAGTTTCTTTGGGAGACTAGCTATGACTAGGGCAGCACAGTAGCTTAGCGGTTAGCATAATGCTTTTCAGCGTCAGCGATCAGGGTTCAATTCCCATTGCTGTCTGTACACTCTCCCTGTAACTGTGCCCGTTTCCTCCCACAGGTTAGGGCATAGGGTAAGTTGTGGGCATGCTGTGTTGGTGCTGAAAGCGTGACATTTGTGGGCTGCCCCAACACATTCCCAGATCATGTGGATGCAAATGACACATTTCACCGTATGTTTCAATATTTCAATATACCTGTCACAAATAAAATTAATCTTTATAAGCTAAACTTTATACTGCATAGGACACCTAGCCATTCTCTTTTATTACCTTTCTTTAGAGATGCATATCCGTGCCAGACACTGACTTATCTTTTAACTTGCATAGAAATAGGGGAGAAATTAAGTTTAAGATTAGAAATTTTCACTTCCTTCACCTCAGACGGTTGAAGAAGTTCGGCATGAGTCCCCAAATCCTAAGGATTTTCTACAGGGGTACAATTGATAACATCCTGACTGGCTGTAGCACTGCATGGTATGGGAACTGTACTTCCCTCAATTGCAGGACTCTGCAGAGAGTGGTGCAGACAGCCCAGTGCATCTGTTGATGTGAACAGATTCAGGACATTTACAGTGATGGGTGCATAAAAAGGGTCTGAAGGATCATTGGGGACCCGAATCACCCCAACCCAACCACAAACTGTTCCAGCTGCTACCATCCGGGAAATGGTACTGCAGCATTAAAGCCAGGACCAACAGGCTCCGGGACAGTTTCCACCAGGCCATCAGACTGATTAATTCATCCTGACACAATTGTATTTCTAAGCTTTATTGACTGTTCTTTTGTATATCTTACTGTATATACTATTTATTACAAATTACAATAATTTGCACATTCAGACGGAGAGGTAATGTAAAGATTTTTACTCATGTATATGAAGGATGTATGAAATATAGTCAATTCAATTCAATTTCTGTTCCGCTTCACATCTGCTTGTGACAAATTGAAACCTGGGTTAAGACGGGTCCTCTCATTGAAATCTTGCAGAGCATAGGTCCGTCGTGCATGAGCTGTCTTAGTTTTGTTTTTTTTTTGCGTTACGTGCTGATCCAGTTCATGTTCCTTTCTTGTCTTCACAGCTTTCTGTAATGTAGAACGAATGGGGTGAAATTTGTGTGGAGGAATGGTCCCCTCCATTCCACTCAGAATATAACCCACAGCCCCTCTATCAAAGATGCTGTAAGGCAGGAGTTTTTCAAGTGTGTAGGTAGAGTGGTGCTTTTGTTTTCGGACTGTTAGATACTGGCCTCTGTTGAGTGGGGAATGTCAAAGTAACCAGAGCCTTTCCGCATGGGCCTTTTGTCTCAGAGAGATACAGGGTAACGTTAGCTGCTATCAGAGCAGTCCTATTGACCTTATTGGTAGTGGCAGAATTCAAAAGCTTTTCAATCCAGCATCTGCAAAGCACTTGACAGGATTATACAAACATATACATTAGGAACAGGAATGGCTATATGAGCCTCCCAGGTAAGTCAATAAGACCATGGTTGATATTGTAGCCTCATTTCTACAAAATTGCTGACTCGAAGAAACTTTTCATGCACCCACTCCTTCATTGAGGTAGAGCACTAAAATAGGCCTTTTGGTCCATCTAGTTTGTGCCGACCTGTTTTAATGCCTTGTCCCATTTGCCTACACCCAGACCATAGCCCTCCATACCCCTCCTATCCATGTGCCTATCCAAATTTCTATTAAATGCTGCAATTGAACCCACACCCATCATCTGACAACTCATTCCACACTCGCACCAGCCTCTGAGTGAAGAATTTTCCCCTCAGGGTCCCCTTAAAAATTTCACCTTTCACCCTAAACCTATGACTTCTAGTTCAAGTCTTACCCAATGTCAGGGATAAAAGCCTACATGTATTTACCCTATTTATATCCCTCATAATTTTGTATACCTCATTCTCCCATGTTCAGGGAATAAACTTACTCAACCTTTCCCTGCAATTCAGATCCTCAAGTCCCAGCAATAACTAGCAATAAATTTTCTTTCAAGCTTATTGATATCTTTCTTAGGTAGGTGACCAGAACTGCACTCAATACTCAGAATTCGGCCTCACCAACATCTTGTACAACTTCAACATAACTTCCCAACTCCTGTACACCATGCTTTGATTTATGAAGACAAATGTGCCAAAAGCTCTCTTTACAAACCAGATAGTTTGATGCCACTTTCAAGGAATTATCGATCTGTATTCCCAGACCCCTTTGTTCTACTGCACACCTCAGTACCCTAGCATTCACTATACAAGTCCTTTTGTGGTTTGTCCTGCCAGAGTACAACATCTTAAGATTAAAATTAAGATTTTAATGCATTAAATTTCATTTCCCATTTTCAGCCCATTTTCTCAACTAGTCCAGATCACTTTGCAAGCTTTGATAGCATTCTTCACTGTCCACTATGCCCCAGTCTTAATGTCATCCTCAATTTATATGTCCACTTATCTCTGTATGTAGTGATTGTATCTAATCTCCTCTGTCAGTGTGTTCCAAATATCATTGGCCCCTGTGTTAAACGAAACTTACCCCTTTGAATTATTTTAAAATTCCTTCCTCTCACCTTAAGTCTGTGCCCTCTTATTCTTGATACCAGTGGTCAAAAAAATATTTTGACCCCCTCCCCCCCATCCTATCTGTGCTCCTCACAATCTCATATACCTCTTAACCTCCTGTGCACTGGGGAGAAAAAAGTGTAGCTTATGCAATCTTTCCACATGATTGAAGTTAAGGATAACTAAGTCCTTAGATAAAGAAGTTGATCCTGTTGGATTTACCCATGCTTCCATTAGACCTGCCCGTTTTGTGTAGTCGCCAACTGGCTTGTTGTTAATATTGCCTGAGAATAGAGTGTGGGAGTGCAGACCCTAACTCTGGCATTAAGATGCTATGTGTGTGTAGATCCTAACCGTGGGAATAGAATGCTGTGTACATGAAGCTCCTAACCCTGGGAATGAGATTGTGCACGCGAATGGGATGCATTTTGTGGGAATGTGGTAATACAACTGCAAATTAAGATTTTAATGCAAAGCTCTCCCCTACCCTTCCTGCCTAGGTACTCATTGTTCATTGTTCTGTATCCGATGGGAGTCACAGGGGAACTGATGACTATATACGCTGCCCTGCCTCACGTTCGAAGGACTGGCTTGTATTCTGTGACCCTTCCAAACAAGTACAATGTCTCCTTCGACTACTACACAGTCCTGATCATGGTCATGATTTCCTACATTCCAAGTAAGTCAATGTATTGTCTCTCTTAGATTGAGAGCTGGAAAGTAGGACAAGGCTTGGTAGATGGTCCAGCCAACATAAATGGCTGAATAGCCTCTGGTGTTATTGATTTCTGTGTTTCCCTGATCTGAAGACATTTCTACAATCAGAATTGGGTTTATTATTATCGACATATGTCATGAACTTTGTTTGGTGGCAGCAGTACAGTGCAACACAGAAAAGAAATACTATAAGTTACCATAAGAAGTATAAAAAATGAAATAATTAAGTAATAAATAAAAGAGAAAAATAGTGCAGTGGTGCTCATTGTCCATTTGGAAATCAGATGGTGGGGGGGAAGAAGCTGTTCCTAAAACATTGAGTGTGTGCCTTCAGGCTCCTGTACCTCTGATGATAATAGTGAGAAAAGGGCATGTCCTGTATAGTGAGGGTCTTTAATGACGGATGCCTCCGCCTTGAGGCACTGCCTTTTGAAGATGTCCTCGATGGTGGTGAGGCTTGTGTTCATGATGGAGCTGCTGAGTTTACAACACTCTGCAACTTTTTCTGATCCTGTGGATTGGCGACTCCGGATCAGACAATGATGCAACGCGTTAGAATACTCTCCACAGTACATTTCTATTGCTAGCTGGACATCAGGTTACAAGTATATTGTCATAGGGTATAAATGCCATAAAATTGGTTTTTTTGCAGTAACAGGTCAGTACGTGACTAATGGAAATTAACTTAAACTCAAATTAACATAAATTATACATGCCTGTGAAAATAAATATCACATCAATGTATGTTGAGGGAGGTAAAGAAATATAGTCTGAGGTGGTGTGGAAAATTTTCAGGTTAGTTTAAGAACCTGATGGCAGTAGGGAAGAAGCTGTTGTCGAATCTCAGATGCATATCAGGATTATTCAACACAGGTGGAGTCGTCTTATCTTGGTTCAAAGAAGGGGCTGACCTCTTCATTCCAGTCCCCTGCTATTTTTACATATACGCAAAATTTTTCATGCAGTTCTCTTTTGATTTATGTTTTTTGTAAGTTAATTTCTTGCCATAAAAAAACAGAAACCCTCAGAAAAAGAAGCTGAAAAGATGACCTGCACTTCCAGTTATATGTTGCTTTGAATCTCTGCTTCATTTCTGCTCTGACCTCTTGTCTTCTGCCTCCAAATCTTCACCTTCCATCTGAGTATATTGAAACCCTCTGGACTTGATATTTAATTTTATAATTTCAGGTAACCACCCTTATTTATTCCACAAATTTGTTTCAATTTGATGCCCTTTACTTTTCTGTCTCCAATTTCTGTGTTTTTTTAAATTTCTCCCATGACAATTTGGTCTGCATCCTATGACAGACGTGCCGTTTAAAACATATTTGTTTACTCTCCTTACCTGTGTTGACATCAGATCCTTGACTTGAAACATCATCTGTGTTTCTCAATTCTTCTCTCTCTTTTTGATGAAAGGTCTCAACCTGAAACAGTTTCTCTTTCCGTAGAGAGACACAAGAGACCACAGATGCTGGATTCTGGAGCAACAGTCAGTTCAGTGGGTCCAGCGGCATCCGTGGGAGCAAAGGAGTTGTCGATGTTATCAAGGTCAAAACAGAGCAATCAACTCAAAATGTCTGATTCCTTTCCTCCCACAGATGCTCTCTTCCTCCAGCGGATTGTTTGTTGGCTGGCCTGCTGACTGTTTCCAACATTTTCTGTTTTCATTTCATATTTCCACCACTTGCAGGTTTTTACTTCAATTTCTGGCATTTTCCTTTCCAGATCATGTTTTAATTGAAGTATATTTATTATTATCAAAGTACATATATGTCATCAGAAACTACCCTGGATTAATTTTCTTGCAGGCATTCACAGTAGAACAAAGAAATACTATCGAATGAATGAAAAACTACTTGCACACAAACACTGACAAACAACCAATGTGCAAAAGAAGACAGATTGCCTGGGTAGATCAATGGATGAATGAATCGATATTTGTAATGCCTTTAAGTTTGTGTGATGAAGACAGAGTGTGTGTGGAGGGAAAAGTTAAGCAAAAATATTGCTGTGTCCTGTCTATTTTTAGAAACTTAAACTAGAACGTGTGTTCTTACCTCTTCATTCACCCATCGTATTCTTCCTGCCTCAGTTTTTCCCCAGCTCTACTTCCACATGCTGCGCCAGAGGAGCAAGGTCCTGAGCACTGTCGAACAGAGCAAGAAGAGCGAGTAGTTGCTGCCACCTGCTAGGGAAATGGGCATTGGTCGAAGGGTTTTTCCCTTGGATCGAGAAGATTTCTGTTCCACTGAATTGTTGTCACTGTCTGATGAACCCGTGTTTTTCATTGGGCCCCTTGGTGACTGGTGTTTGACATAAAGATTCTGTGCTTATTGCGCCCAGCCACATGAATTTAGATTGTACTGTCAATGTGTTGGGTCTGGAAGGGGTTGGAGTAGTGATGGAATTCCTATCTGCTTATAATCACAGTCATAAAATATCCTAGGGAGGGCTGTCTATCAGAGTCCGAGTTCTGTGTGCCATCCACTTCAGTAACATTTCGTCCCAGTTGTGTTGCATGGCATAGCACATATCCAGAGCCTGAAGAGCAATGAATCTCACTCTCAGCCTTTGGTTGTATCGTTGCCGATAACTGGACTCAGAACACGCACTCATTTGCTGCTCAAACATACTTTATTTTACTTGTGCACAAGGAGAACAGTATGGCTTCTGTCATCACGCTGTTCTGAAGCCAGGACATGAAAATGCTGTTTTTATATGTACAGAATTGGCTTATTGGTTACGGATGTTGACCATTTGGTAAAATGTGTATGTTTGAATTCCTTACTTGCAACATCAGTCACCATTCACAATAGAGGTGCTAAAAGTCAATAGAAAGTACAAGCTGACAACCGATGATACATGGAAGTTCATAAAACAATTGTCCCTTAGGTTTTGGGTGTGTTTAACATCCTTCCATTATATTCCTATTTCATCTGTCTACAGTACCCCCTCTGTGTAAGGGGAAGCTGTTTTACATAGAAACATAGAAAACCTACAGCATAATACAGGCCCTTTGGCCCACAAAGTTGTGCCGAACATGTCCCTACCTTCTTTAAAGACCATTCCATTAAAGGTCTCTCTTCAGAAGCCCACTTATCTAGGTTATTGTCCTTTCCTATCTCACCTGCAGTGATCAGAGGTGCTCTGGTGGTCTCTCTTCAAAGGACTGGGTTGACTACAAGTGCCCCAGCCTATCCTAACCTGAACATTGTCCTTAACATTTGCCTTACCATATCTCCCACATTTGTAAATAGAAATCTTGCAGCAGGGTAACCTGTCAAATGTCAGTGTTCAGAGAGGTCCGATCCTTTCTACTGCGATACTGTCGAAGAACTGGCAGTGGATGTTCATTGTCTATTGCTGTCACTTGCATCAGTAGGACTTGGAGATACCCTAAAAATGAACTGGTCACAATAGAAGCCTGCCAGAGCTCTGCACTGTTGCACAGATAAGCAAGCAGTAGCACACAATCCTGCTGCTTGTTGACCCAAGCCTGGTTGAGTTGTCATTTCAGGTTGGATGCAGATGCTGCAATCTGCAGCAACAAACAATCCACTGGAGCAACAAACAGTCCAGCGGGCCAAGCAGTATCTGTGGTAGGAAAGGAATTGGCCACGCTGCTGTCCTAACTCCGAAGCTTCAGTAGTTCCTTTCTTCCCTTCAGATGCTGCTTCGCTCACTGAGTTCCTCCAGTAGGTTCTTTGGTGCTTCAGGGTGGAGGCAGTTACACTACTGAAGTTTAAGAGACTACTAGACAGGCATATGGAGGAATTTAAGGTTGGGGGTTATATGGGAGGCAGTGTTTGAGGGTTGGCACAACATTGTGGGCTGAAGGGCCTGTAATGTGCTGTACTATTCAATGTTCTATGCATTCCTGGAATCATGTGACCTGCTCACTTCTCCCTGACCATTCAATACAACTGCATATGGTGGTAAAACATCTCTCTCCACCATGAAGCACCTAGCCTCTTTATTCCCCAGTGGATATTCTTGACCACCTGATATTTTTATAACAACCAGTATTCAGTGGAAAATTTTAAAAGATGTTCTAAAGTTCCTATTGTTTATATTCTCGTGAAGATTTTCATTTCGTAGGACTTCAGAGTAAACCTGAAAAGTTAGCAACCCTAGGTTGAGTGTCACTGGCCATAGTTTATATTTTACTTGCTTGCTTAAGCCCATCACCCCTACTGGGGCATAAGCCATGGACAGCAGCTCGCCAAAGTCCTTTGTCCTGGGCCAGTTCTTCAAGTTATCCCCAAATGTTAGGCTAAGATCCTTCCTCACCCAGGGATGAGGTCTCCAGAGTGTCTGGAATGCTTTTGTTGCTCTGGGTTTTTACAAGATAGGGTTGCTAACCTCATGATGAATCCTTCTCGTTTTGCATCGGGCTTGGGACTGTCCATGGCAGCATTATCGTACTCTTTCTTTGTAGGAGCCATATTCAGATTCTCCATTGTTTTCTGTTCCCTTCGGCCTTTTTCCCATTTCCCAGCAGCAGGCAAATGTTGAAAATATAATTCCTTTACACCCTACTTTGATGTCAAAGTTGAAGAAACAGCAACATGCGACTAATTTAGAGGAACCCACTTTAGTCGATATTTTCTCCAGCAGTGTTGACCAACCCAGGTGTTAAATGCTCAGTTTACATTCAGACTGCACTGATAATTCCTCCCCAGGTTTTTTAAGCACTCCCAAGGGCTCTAATCTGTTAATAAAATTTTTAACTAAATGTCTATGAACAAGGTTGGTTCAGCCCTTGCTACACAGACTCTCAGTTCTTTTGTATGTTCTGGATTTTTTTTTGTAATTAAGGATATTTAAACTCTTAGGCATTTCAAATATTTTGCATGGGTGTATTTGTAATGAAATTTTTGTGCAAGCATATCTTGGTGGTTGTGTGGGGCAGGGGTTGGGGTGTAATGAACAGGATTTTGTGACTACTGAAAATTATGCACCTATTTGTAAATCATTTAAGAAATTAGCATGGTTTTCATTAATGCACATTATGTTTTCTTAAATTAATGTCTGTATTGAAAGTGCATGTTTTGTAGTCCAGTTGCCAAGCCCTGCAGATGAAGATACACCTGGGAGCAGGACATCTTTGCTTTAACTTGTACTCACTGGCCACTTTATCAGGTACACCTGTATACCTGCTTGTTAATGCAAATATCTAATCAGTCAATCATGTGGCAGCAACTCAATGCATAAAAGCATTGAGACATAGTCAAGAGGTTTATTTGTTGTTCAGACCAAACATCAGAATGGGGAAGAAATGTGATTTTGACTGTGGAATGATTGTTGGTGCCAGATGGAGTATCTCTGAAACTGTTGATCTCCTGGGATTTTCATGCACAACAGTCCAGTTTACAGAGAATGGTACGAAAGACAAAGAAAATATCCAATTCTGTGAGCAAAAATGCCTCGTTAATTAGTGAGCTGAGAGGAGAATGGCCAGACTGGTTCAAGCTGACAGAAAGGTGACAGTAACTCAAATAACCACGTGTTACAACAGTGGTGTGCAGAAGAGCATCTCTGAATGCAAACATGTCAAATCTGGGCTACAGCAACAGAAGACCATGCTGGATTCCACTCCTGTACCTAATAAGGTGGCCTCTGAGTGTTTTTTTTTTTAACCGTCTTGCTGACAAAATTATAGATTAGATCCAGAGTTTAAAGGAAATTTTCTTGCATGATATCTCAGATACAGATCAGGTCAAAGGTGCTGCAGTCCATGTTAATAAACTTGTGAAATAGTAACATCACAGACTGTGCTTCATAGGGAAAGAGTTTTGTTGAAATGTCATTTCGTCCTGTCTAAGCTCATCCCATTTGCCCTTGTTAATTCCTCTAAACTTCTAGCCATGGACCAGTCCAAGTGTCCTTTAAATGTTATACCTCCGTCTGCACAATTCTGGCAGCTCGTTCCACATACCCACCACCATGAAGAATTTGCCCCTCAGATCCCCTTTGAATCTTTCCCCTCACACCTTAAACCTATTCCCAATGGTGTTTGATTCCCTTTCCCTGGGGAAAAAGATTATGTGCAGTGCACATTCACCCTATCTATGCCCATCTATAAGGCCACCCCTTGGGTTTTCTGCATTGTAAGGAATTAAATCCTGATGACTCAGGCCCTCGAGTCCTAGTAACGTTCCTACCTTGATGAACCTGCTCCTAGCTTATGGTTGTTGATGAGAGAACTAACACGAGTGAATGGCTTGTTGATGTTTGTCCTTCCTTCTGTCGTGAATAAGGTTGGCCTTTTGTTGGGAGAAGTAAGATCTTGGCTGAAGTGAGAAGTAGAATTTAACAGTGCCAGGGTAAAGCATTGTGCTTAATTGACCATAGAACAGAATAGCCCATGTTGTTGTGCCGACCTTCACTTCTACATAGCCCTCCATTGTTCTATCACCCATGTACCTATCTAAGAGTCTCTTAAATGTCCCTAATGTATCTGCTTCTACTGCCACCCATGCACCTAGCAGTCTCTACACTTTCCTCCAATCACCTGAAAATTATTCCCCCCCCCCCATACTGCCTTGGGATAAAGTCTCCAGCTACCCACTTGATCTATACCTCTTATCATCATGTACACTTCTGTCTTGTCTCCTCTCATTGATCTTTGCTCCAAAGAATTGTACTGATTAATCCGTTTTAAGCATCCACTCGCTGACCCTGGCTGTATAATCTGTGAGGACCTGGGGGTGCAGCTGGTATCAATGGAAGATGAATGGGGGCCTGATTTAAAGAAAGTGGGAAGCAGGATATCAAGGTAAGAATCCCCAGATAAATTCCAAAGGTCGATAGGAAAAGAATTTCCTGAGAAGACCAAAGGAGGTTAAAAATTCGGATCACACCCATGGGACCAAGTAACCTACTAACATCCTGACTGGCTGTAGCACTGCCTGGTATGGGAACTGTACTTCTCTCAATTGCAGGACTCGTGATGAGTGATGCAAACAGCCCAGCGCATCTGTGGATGTGAATGCCCCACTATTCAGGACATCTACAGCGACAGGTGCATAGAAAGGGCCCAAAGATCATTGGGGCCCCAAGTCACCCCAAACAACCACAATCTATTCCAGCTGCTACCAAATGGAAATGGTACCAAAGCATTAAAGCCAGGACCAACAGGCTCTGGGACAGCTTTTTCCACTAGGCCATCAGACTGATTGATTGATTTACGCTGACACAATTGTATTTCTAAAGCTATATTGACTTCTGTTGTATATCTTACTGTACATACTATTTATTACAAATTACTATAATTTGCACATTCAGACAGAGACATGACATAAAGATTTTTACTCCTCATGTATGTGAAGGATGTAAGAAATACAGTAAAGTCAAATCACCACATCTTTAGAATGAGAGAGGAAACCAGACTACCCAATCACAGGGAAAACGTACGAACTTACAGAAAGCTGTGGGAATTGAACCTGGGTCACTGGCACTGTAATAGCGTTACGCTACCATGCTGCCCAGTTCTTGTGGATGCAAAGTGCCATTTTCACACTGGGACAGTCCTGTTGTGTAGGTCAGGCTTTTGAATTGGACAAACATTGGGTTCTGTGGACCACTCTGTAATGGAATGCCTGAGAATATCCCACACTCAGGGCCCCAATGCTTTAGCAAAGCCATTCGGTATACATTGGCGGTCTTCAGAGTGTGCTGCAATGGTATTGTCATCTACAAACTGAAGCTTCATGATAGTGGTGGGGCTGACCTTGTTCTTGGCCTTGCACCAGTTGAGGCTGAAAAGCCTACAGTCCATTCTACAAAAGAATGGGATTCCTGTGGCAGGTCTTAGCTAATGAATTGAAGGGTGGCAGCAATAAGGACAGTGATAGGGTGGGTGTAATCATGCAGCCCGGTTTGACCCCTGTCTTGACAGTGAAGGATTCTGATTTAGTACCGCTATTGCTGAGCACTGGCTAACGTACCATCATGCAGTCGCCTCAATGTTTGTAGGTACAAAGTCATGTCTCAATAGTATACGCCAGAGAGCTTGCTGGTCTCCTGTATTAAGTGCCTTTGTCAAATCTATGGAAGTCAGGTACAAGGGTTGCCTTTGTTCACTGCAATTTTTTCTGTAATTTGTATCTGTGATTCCTTTAAATGGGTGGAAATCACACTGAGATTCAGGGAGAAGGATACATGCAAACATTTTGCCTCTTGTTGACAGCAGTGAGATGCCTCTGTAATCTGTCATATTTCCCTTCTTGAATATGTCACTGTTAGGGCATCCCTGAGCTCTGAGGGCAGTTGTTGTTTTCCCCAGACCTTCTGGGACAGAGCATACATGTGGTGCAGGTGTGTTGATCCACTTTCCTTAGGGATCTCATCAGGACCCGTGATTTTTTTGCTTTTGAGGCTCCTGATGCCATCATGGACCACTTCTATACTGGGAGGTTCCCCCATGTCTTCTCTCAGAAAATCTCTGGAAGATTTGGTTAGTAAACTCTGGTTCAGCAGTGCTGTCACAGTTAAGAAGTTATTGAAAAAGCTCTCTCCATCGATTGTTAGTATCATTCCAATTCTGTAGCAAGTCCATAGACTCTTTGGTGGCACTGAAGAAGCCTCTCATGTTACCAGAGTCTGCCTGTCTCTGGATTTCCAGGGCTTTCTCAGTCCTCCAAGCATTCTATAGCTCCCTCAACATGTGCTGAACATTTGCCTTGACTCTGGAGTAAGCTTCTCCTTTGGCCTTGCTGCTGGTGTAATTCTGCCAGACACAATAGGCTTTCCTTTTCTTGGAGATAAGTTGTTCTATCTCCATGTCATTATCATCACACCAATCCTGGTGTTTTCTGTACGTGTACTCAAGGATGTTTTTGCAGATATCAAGGATGCTGGACTTATGCAGACCCCAGTTTTTTTCGATATCCTCCGGATATTCTTGTTGGAGGTTTTCTCCAAAAGTGCCCTGAAGGTGGTGGTGGGTGGCAATGTCAAGCAAGCTCTTAAGTTTTAGTCTTGGCCTAGTCTGCTTCTTATGAACCCTGCTCTGCTTCATGAATCTGATCAACATGGTGGAGAGCGTCAGGAGATGATCTGTCCAGCAGTCATCCGTGCCAATCATGGCTTTTATAATATTCACATCACAGTCCCTAGAGATAGGAATCATGGTCCCTATCTCAGACAATGACATAGACAACAAGATGCCACTGTTTTGATTGAGGGTTCTGCCAAAATGCCTTGAATTTGTTTTTCAGGTGGAACAGTGTGTTTGTGATAAGATTGTGTTCAGCTTGTATGGTGAGAAGTAGTTCTCCATTTGTGTTGATGTTGCCAATGCCTTCCAAAGGCTGAAGTCCCCAAGATAATGATCTTATTCCCTAGACTAGATGATGCTCAACAGTGTTGCATCTAGGCAAGAGTAGAAGGCTTCTTTTTCATACTATGTGCATCCAGAATTGGTATGTAAGCACTCAGAATAGTTGTCATCTCATTGTTGGCAAGCATCAAACGAATTGTCATGATCAAGTGCAATGATCCCCATGGGACATTCAGTGAGTTGACTGGCAAACTGATTCTTTATTGCAAATCTAACACCATGGATCCTGGGCTTGTCAGCTGCCTACTCTTTCCACAAGAAGGTGTAACCAGCCTTCTTCAGTTGCCTTTCATGTGCAGATGGGTTTCAGAAAGAGCAGCTAGGTGAATCGGATATCTCCTCAGTTCTCTGGTGATAATCATAGTTTTCCTCTCTGGTCAATCACTGGTTGCACTATCCATCAGAGTGTGCACATATTAGGCTCCAAAGGTCCTGTTTCTTTGTTTTTGACCACATGTGATCCATCTGGGCACAGTAATCCTATCAGGAGGTTTCAAGGACATCAGGACATCTTCTCTAAGTGGGGTGAGCAGAGTGGATCCTAAATAGGGCTGCTCTGTCATGGGTGCAGTTGCCTCAGGGCTCTTTCTGCCTCAGTCCAAAAGCCCAGTGACCAAATCAAACACACACCACCTAATGTGCCAGCTTCCAGACCTCACAATCATAGAACTTAGAAATCTACAGCACATTACAGGCCTTTCAGCCCACAATGTTGTGCCAAGCATGTAACCTACTCTAGAAACTGCCTAGAATTTCCCTACGGCATAGCCCTCTATTTTTCTACACTCCATGTATGTAAGTCCATTAAAAGTCCCTATTGTATCCGACTAAACCACCTTCGCCGATAATGCATTCCACACACTCACCACTCTCTGTATGAAAATCTTACCTCTGACATCTCCCTTATACCTACTTCCAAGAACCCTAAAACTATGCCCCCTCGTGTTAGCCATTTCAGCTCTGGGAAAAAGCCTCTGGCTATCCACACAATCAATGCCTCTCATCAGCTTATACACCGCTATCAGGTCACCTCTCGTCCTCCATCACTTCAAGAAGAAGAGGCCAAGTTCACTCAATTTATTCTCATAAGGCATGCCCCCCAATCCAGGCAACATTCTTGTAAATCCTGCTCCCTTCAACATTTACTGATTGCAACGGGACTTAATCCATCCCCAACCTTTTTTGCACTGCGGACCGGTTTCATATTAACAATATTCTTGCGGACCGGCCCACCGGTGGGGTAGGGTTGCTAACGGACAAGAGTAGCAGTCAAATACGTTGATTACCCCTAGAGACTACAATGACCATGAAGCCTTGGGCGGGCACCAGTGCGCATGCATGTACGTGCCAATTTTTTCTACAAATCATTTGTGGCGATTCTGTGGGGGGGGTGTTAATCACAGCGGGAATATAGGTGATGAGTGGCTAATACATTCAATTTCGTTTCTAAAAGGGTTTATCTAACGAATTTAATATTAAACACAGCGCATATTTTCCTCACATGAATATAGTGATGTCAATTATCAAGGGAGGACAGGGGAGCTTGCTGTAAGTGTTGAACGAACTTCCAATAGAAGTGGTAGAGGCAGGTTCGATATTATCATTTAAAGAAAAATTAGATAGGTATATGGACAGGAGAGGAATGGAGGGTTATGGACTGAGTGCAGGTCGGTGGGACTAGCTGAGAGTAGCGTTTGGCACGGACTGGAAGGGCAGAGATGGCCTGTTTCCGTGCTGTAATTGTTATATTGTTATATGTTAGGGTGGGTTTCCTTGATGGAGAGCACATGTGTGTGACTTTGTTTAATATGGGGAGGCTGATTCATGGCCTGACAGAGGTGTATAAGACAATAAGAGGCATAGATAGACTAGACAGCTAGCACCTTTTTCCTAGGGTGGGCATGGCCAATACAAGAGGGCATAATCTTAAAGTAATTGAAGGAAAGTATTGGGGGATAAACAGGATAGACAAAGGAGAACCAGAGGATATTGTGTATTTGGATTTTCAGAAGGCCTTTGACAAGGTGCCACACATGAGGCTGCTTTAACAAGTTAAGAGCCCATGGTATTACAGGAAAGATACCAGCATGAATAGAGTGTGTTTTTATTTGGCAAAAGTCAAAGAGTGGCAATAAGGGGAGCCTTTTCTGGTTGGCTGCTGGTGACTCGTAGTGTTCCACAAGGATCTGTGTTGGGACCACTTCTTTTTACGCTATATATCAATGATTTGGATGATGGCATTGATAGCTTTGTGGCTAAGTTTGTGGACAATACAAAGATAGGTGGAGGGGGCAGGTAGTTTTGATGAAGTAGAGTGGCTACAGAAGGGACTTAGACAGATTAAGAGAATGGGCAAAGAAGTGGCAGATAGAATATAACGTCGGGAAGTGTATGATCATGCACTTTGGTAGAAGAAATAAAAGCAAGACTAATTTCTAAATGAAGAGAAAATTCAAAAATTTGAGGTGCAAAGGGACTTAAGAGTCCTCATGCAGGATTCCCTAAAGGTTTATTTGCAGGTTGAGTCTGTGGTGAGGAAGGCAGATGCAATGTTAGCATTCATTTCAAGAGGACTAGAATATAAAAGCCAGGATGTAATGTTGAGGCTATATAAAGCACTGATGAGGTCTCATTTGGAGTATTGAGAGCAGTTTTGGGCCCTTATCCAAGAAAGGATGTGCTGACATTGTAGAAGGTTCAAAGGAGGTTCACAAAAATGATTATGGCATTAAAAGGCTTATGAGGAGTGTTGGATGGCTGTGGGCCTATGATTACTGGAATTCGGAAGAATGAGTGGTGATCTCATTGAAACTTATAAAATGTTCAAAGGCCTCAAAACCATATAGCAATTACAGCACGGAAACAGGACATCTCGGCCCTACTTGTCCGTGCTGAACTAAAAGGGTGGATATGGAGAGGATGTTTCCTCTAGTGAGGGAGTCTTAAGACCAGAGAACACAGCCTCCGAATAGAAGGAGGTCTATTTAAAATAGAGATAAGGAGGAATTTATTTAGCCAGAGGGTGGTGAATCTGTGGAATTTGTACCACAAGTGGCTGTGGAGGCCAAGTCATTGGGTGTATTTAAGGCAAAGGTTGATAGGCTCTTGATTAGTCAGGACATGAAGAGATACTGGGGAGAAAGCAGGAGATTGGAGCTGAGATGAAAATGGATTAGCCATGTTGAAATGGTAGAGTGGACTTGATGGGCCAAATGGCCTAATTTTGCTCCTATATCTTATGGTCTTATGGAATGTCAGAAGTAGATTTTTTTTTTAACACAGTACATGGAATGCCCTTCCAGGAGTAGTGGTAAAGGCAGATACATTAGGAATTTTTAAGAAACCTAAGACTCCAATTTTAGCAGTAAGAAGAGAGTATAGTCTGGATGGTAGGGGTTTCTTGATGAAGGATACTGCCTTCTTGTGGCAAAGCTCCTTGTAGATGTGCTCAATAACGGGAGGCTGTAGGTGGTATTCACTATTTTTATAGGTTTTCCATTCTAGGGTGTTTATGTTTTCATATCAGGCTGTGATGCAACCAGTCAGGATATTCTCCAATGTGCATCTATTAAAGTTTGTCAAAGTTTTAGATGGCATGCTGAATCTGAGCAAACTTCAAAGAAAGCAGAGGCACAGCTTCATAATGGTACTTAGATGCAGGTCCTGGGACAGATCTTCTGCAATGTTAACACCAAGGAATTTAAAGCTCCTGACCCTCTCCACCTCTGATCCCCTGATGAGGACTGGCTCATGGACATCTGGTTTCTTCCTCCGTAGTCAGTAATCAGCTCTTTGGTTTCACTGATATTGAGTGAGAGGTGGTTGTTGTAGCACAACTCGGCCAGATTTTCAATCTCTCTCCCATATGCCGACTTGTCACCACCTTTGATTTGGCCAAAAACAGTGACCATCTCCAGCTCCTCACCAATCAGTTTTCCATTGTCTAGTTGGAAGTGGGAAAATTTTGCAATGGTTGCATAGTATTCAATCCCATTTACCACATTTCAGCAAGTGAAGCCGCTTACCGTTTCCCTGTCCTTTCACTGAATTCAGAGCAATAGGCAGAAATCATATAGCGGCATCATTGCCCCGCCAATTTGACAATGCTTTGTTTTAATTAAATAGTTGGATCCCCCAGTCCACACCAGTTCTAAGTCAACTGCTAGGCTTCACCCAAGGCCTCTAACCCACATGGAGGCTGACAGGCACTACAGCTGGGGAACTCCACAGGAAGAGCACAAGTTGTCTAGGTCTTAAATTGGTGCTGGAGGTGTGGTGCTCCAGCATATTCTTGGACTGTATTGGTCATTGGCACATATGATGCTCTTCACTGTATGTTTCAATGTACATGTGAGAAAAAAGCAATTTTTTTTTATTATTTAGAGATACAGCATGGTAGCAGACCCTTCTACCCAATGAGCCCACACTACATCCATCTTACCTACTAACCAATACATCTTTGGAATATGCGAAGAAACCAGAGCATACAGAGGTCACAGACAGCGGCAGAGTTGAACCTAGATCGCAGTACACTAACCACTATACTGCTGTGGTGCCCCAGATCTTCACCTTTGGATACAGGCAGGGGCACAGAGAGGCTGGGGAAGGAAGTTGGAAAATACATTGAACTGTCTGTGGGTGAATTAATTAATTCCAATATTTTTTGTGTGTTGCTCAAAATTAAAACCTGTGTGGATGAGTGTGTGCCTACAAAGACTTGCTGTACATTCCCAAACCAAAAGCCATGGATGAACCAGGAGGTACATCATCCGCTGAAGCCCAGATCTGAGGGATTCAAGGATGGCAATGCAGGTCCATACCAGAAAACCCGGTATGACTTGCAAAGAGCTATATCAAGGGCGAAGAGCTGATTTTGAACAAAGTTGGAGGCAACATTGGATGTACGACAACTCTGGCGGGGTTTGCAAGACATTACTTCTGACAAAGTGAAACCCAATAGCAAGAATAGCAGTGGGGATTCTCTTGGGGCACTAGATGGAGTAAGTCTCATTTTGGCTTTGCTCTGTTCATTTTTCAATCTTTTTACCGCCCGTTTACTATTGATGTTAAAGTGGTTATAACATTTTTATATGCTTGAACTTTGATTTTTAATCGCTGGAAATGAGTACCAGAGGGAAAAAGGCATTAGCCGAAGGCAAGGAAGCCGGTGATGGAAATGGAAGCAGAGAAGGTGACTCTCAGCAGCCTAAGTCACAGCTCACTTTAGAGGCTATGTCGAAGCTCCTGGATGATAAATTCGATACAAGATTTTCTAATTTGGAAGTATTGTTAAAGGAGATCGAAAGTAGACTGGGAGCACTTAAGCGGGAGTGTGAAAAACAACAACGGCAAATTTCCGAACTCAATGAAACTGGTAGAGAGACCACAAGCTAGATTTGTTGGAAAAGAAATTAACTTCGACCACTCAAACACTGGAACAATATAAAGCTAAGATTATCGACCTGGAAAATCGCAGTTGTAGATAATATTTACGAATAATAGGACTCAGTGAAAATGTTGAGAGTGGTGACCTTACTAAATTTTTTTCTCAATTTTTAATGGACGTGATCGGCTCTGAAGTTTTTTCTACTTCCCCTATACTTGAGCGCACCCACCAGGCTTTAAGAGCAAAACCCCCTAAAGAACTGAAACCTCAACCTGTCATATTCCGATTCCACTATGTGCATAGCAAGGAGCATTTAATTTGAATTGCCCATCAGAAAGGGGTTATTGAATACGGAGACCTCAAGTTTCGTTTGGTTGAAAATTACAGTCCTGAGGTAATGTGAGAAAGATCACTTTTTAAACCGGTGATGTCCAATCTCTATCAAAAAAAAGTTCCAACCAGCTCTGCTATTTCCAGCTTATCTAAGGGTTGTTCTGACTGATAAATCATGTAAATAGTTTAAATCCACAGATGAAGCTCATCAGTTCCTTTAGGATCAACGTTCGATCTTAGCTGTCTAATAAATTTACTGTTTTTTCATGTCTGTATTCATTTGGTTTATAAGTTAATAACCAGTTCATAGATTTGGACTTCTAAACTTTGAAGAATTTTGCACTTAGTTTGATAATGCTCATACTTTGTTTTAGAGTATGGATATTTATCATGCTTTTATGTTAAAGTTCCTTTTTTTCTCCCTTTATTATTTTATTTTATTATTTTCAATTGTTTGTTTTTGAAAATAATTAAGAATCTGATTTGGTGATTGATTTTTTCTTGAAATATTGCCTTTCAAAATGTTTTGCAAATGGCTGTTTTTTTTCCAAACATTTGTTTGTTTTTTTTTAGTATCCTCTTCTCAATGTTTTGAATTCTTTTCAATTTTGGAGACTTGCCTTCAAGAGAGATGGGGGTAGGGAAGTGTCTAGATAGCTTTCTGGCTGTCTACTGGCCTGTTTTTGGGCTTTTGTGGGTGGAGGGTGAGGCTATTTTTAGTTTAGTTTTTTTTCCATCTGGGCTGATCTGAAACTGCAAATATGTCTGAATTGTCGTGACTTCCGGTTCCTCTTTGAACATTTTTCGCTCTTCCTGATTCATAAATTTCCTATGCAGTAAGGTTAACCCTTTACACACCGTATGATTTATTCAAGTACAATGGATAATATTATTAACTTTGTTTCATCAAATATGAATGATTTGAATCATTCGATTAAACGGAAGATTTTTAAAGTTTTTCATAGATTGACTGCTCAGATTGTCTTTGTTCAGGAAACTCATGTAAGGAAGGAGGATATTTGGCGTTTTTTTTAGGTTTTGGAAAGAACAATAATTTCACTCCAATTTACAGGCTAAGGTACAAGGAGTCTCTATTTTTATAGATTCCTAGATTTCATTTGTTCACTATGAAACAGTTTCAGACCCGAATGGTAGATTTCTGTTAATTACTAGTTTACTTTATAACTAAAAAGTTGTTATGCTTAATATCTATGCACCAAATATCGATTATCCTGAATTCTTTAAGCATTTCTTTGCATCTCTCCCTAATTTAAATGAATATACATCGATAATGGGTGAAGATTTTAACTGTTGCCTGAATCCCTTGATGGACAGGTCTGCGCTCAGTCAAGTACTTCCAAACAAATCTGCTATTTTTATTAATTGCTTTTTAGTTGATTCCAGAATTTTTAGAAGTTTGGAGGTTTTTATATCCTAATGATAAAAAGTTCTCCTTTTTTTCTCATGTATATCATAATTACATAGAACATAGAATAGTACAGCACAGTACAGGCCCTTCGGCCCACAATGTTGTGCCGACCCTCAAACCCTGCCTCCCATATAACCCTCTCACCTTAAATTCCTCCATATACCTGTCCAGTAGTCTCTTAAATTTCACTAGTGTGTCTGCCTCCACCACTGACTCAGGCTGTGCATTCCATGTGCCAACCACTCTCTGAGTAAAAAACCTTTCTCTAATATCCCCCTTGAACTTCCCACCCCTTACCTTAAAGCCATGTCCTCTGGTATTGAGCACTGATGCCCTGGAGAAGAGGCACTGGCAATCCACTCTATCTATTCCTCTTAATATTTTGTAGACCTATATGATGTCTCTTCTTATCCTCCTTCTCTCCAAAGAGTAAAGCCCTAGCTCCCTTAATCTCTGATCATAATCCATACTCTCTAAACCAGGCAGCATCCTGGTAAATCTCCTCTGTACCCTTTCCAATGCTTCCACATCCTTCCAATAGTGAGGAGACCAGAACTGGACACAGTACTCCAAGTGTGGCCAAACTAGAGTTTTATAGAGCTGCATCATTACCTCACGACTCTTAAACTCTATCCCTCAACTTATGAAAGCTAACACCCCATAAGCTTTCTTAACTACCCTATCTACCTGTGAGGCAACTTTCAGGGATCTGTGGACATGTACCCCGATATCCCTCTGCTCCTCCACACTATCAAATATCCTGCCATTTACTTTGTACTCTGCCTTGGAGTTTCTCCTTCCAAAGTGTACCACTTCACACTTCTCCAGGTTGAACTCCATCTGCCACTTCTCAGCCAACTTCTGCATCCTATCAATATCTCCCTGTAATCTTCGACAATCCTCTATACTATCTACAATACCACCAACCTTTGTGTTATCTGCAAACTTGCCAACCCATCCTTCTACCCCCACATCCAGGTTGTTAATAAAAATCACAAAAAGTAGAGGTCCCAGAACAGATCCTTGTGGGACACCACTAGTCACAATCCTCCAATCTGAATATACTCCCTCCACCACCACCCTGTGCCTTCTGCAGGCAAGCCAATTCTGAATCCACCTGACCAAACTTCCCTGGACCCCATGCCTTCTGATTTTCTGAATAAGCCTACCATGTGGAACCTTGTCAAATGCCTTACTAAAATCCATGTAGGTCACATCCACTACACTACCCTCATCTATATGCCTGGTCACCTCCTCAAAGAACTCTATCAGGCTTGTTAGACACGATCTGCCCTTCACAAAGCTATGCTGACTGTCCCTGATCAGACCATGATTCTCTAAATGGCCATAGATCCTATCTCTAAGAATCTTTTCCAACAGCTTTCCCACCACAGACGTAAGGCTCACTGCTCTAAAATTACCTGGACTTTCCCTACTACCTTTTTTGAACAAGAGGACAATATTCACCTCCCTCCAATCATCTGGTACCATTCCCATGGACAACGAGGACATAAAGATCCTAGCCAGAGGCTCAGCAATCTCTTCCCTCACCTCGTGGAGCAGCCTGGGAAATATTCCATCAGACCCCGGGGACGTGTCCATCCTAGTGTATTTTAACAACTCCAACACCTCCTCTCCCTTAATATCAACATGCTCCAGAACATCATCCTCACTCATATTGTCCTCACCGTCGACAAGTTCCCTCTCATTGGTGAATACCGAAGAGAAGTATTCATTGAGGACCTCGCTCACTTCCACAGCCTCCAGGTGCGTAACCATATAACAATTACAGCACAGAAACAGGCCATCTCAGCCCTTCTAGTCCGTGCCGAACTTTTACTCTCACCTAATCCCACCGACCTGCACTCAGCCCATAACCCTCCATTCCTTTCCTGTCCATATATCTATCCAATTTAACTTTAAACGACATTGAACCTGCCTCAACCACTTCCGCTGGAAGCTCGTTCCACACAGCTACCACCCTCTGAGTAAAGAAGTTCCCCCTCATGTTACCCCGAAACTTTCGCGCTTTAACTCTCAACTCATGTCCTCTTGTTTGAATCTCCCCCATTCTCAATGGAGGTAGCCTATCCATGTCAACTCTATCAATCCCCCTCATAATTTTAAACACCTCTATCAAGTCCCCCCTCAACCTTCTGCACTCCAAAGAATAAAGGCCTAACTTGTTCGACCTTTCTCTGTAACTTAGGAGATGAAACCCAGGCAACATTTTAGTATATCTCCTCTGTACTCACTCAATTTTATTGACGTCTTTCCTATAATTCGGTGACCAGAACTGTACACGATACTCCAAATTTGGCCTTACCAATGCCTTATACAATTTCAACATTACATCCCAACTCCTATACTCAATGCTCTGATTAATAAAGGCCAGCATACCAAAAGCTTTCTTCACCACTCTATCCACATGAGATTCCACCTTCAGGGAACTATGCACCATTATTTCTAGATCCCTCTGTTCTACAGCATTCTTCAATGCACTACCATCTACGTCCTATTTTGATTAGTCCTACCAAAATGTAGCACCTCACATTTTTCAGCATTAAACTCCATCTGCCATCTTTCAGCCCACTCTTCTAAGTGGCCTAAATCTCTCTGCAAGCTTTGAAAACCTACTTCATTATCCACAGCTCCACCTATCTTAGTATCATCTGCATACTTACTAATGCAATTTACCACCCCATCATCCAGATCATTAATATATATGACAAACAACATTGGACCCAGTACAGATCCCTGAGGCACACCACTAGTCACCGACCTCCAATCTGACACACAGTTATCCACCACTACCCTCTGGCCTCTCCCATCCAGCCACTGCCGAATCCATTTTACTACTTCAATGTTAATGCCTAACAATTGAACCTTCCTAACTAACCTTCCGTGTGGAACCTTGTCAAAGGCCTTACTGAAGACCATATAGACAACATCCACTGCTTTACCCTCGTCAACTTTCTGAGTAACCTCATCAAAAAATTCAATAAGATTTGTCAAACATGACCTTCCACGGACAAATCCATGTTGACTGTTCCTAATCAGACCCTGTCTATCCAGATAATTATATATACCATCTCTAAGTATACTTTCCAACAATTTACCCACCACTGATGTCAAACTCACAGGCTGATAATTGCTAGGTTTACTCTTAGAACCACCTTTTTAAACAATGGAACCACATGAGCAATACGCCAATCCTCCGGCACCATCCCCATTTCTAATGATATTTGAAATATTTCTGTCAGAGCCCCTGCTATTTCCACACTAACTTCCCTCAAGGTCCTAGGGAATATCTTGTCCGGACCCGGAGATTTATCCACTATTATATTCCTTAAAGGCGCCAGTACTTCCTCTTCTTTAATCATCATACTTTCCATAACTACCCTTCTTGTTTCCATAGAAAGCATAGGAAAACTACAGCACAGAAACAGGCCTTTTGGCCCTTCTTGGCTGTGCCAAACTATTTTCTGCCTAGTCCCACTGACCTGCACATGGACCATATCCCTCCATACACCTCCCATCCATGTATCTGTCCAACTTATTCTTAAATGTTAAAAAAGAACCCGCATTTACCACCTCGTCTGGCAGCTCATTCCATACTCCCACCACTCTCTGTGTGAAGAAGCCCCCACTAATGTTCCCTTTAAACTTTTCCCCCCTCACCCTTAACCCATGTCCTCTGGTTTTTTTCTCCCCTTGCCTCAGTGGAAAAAGCCTGCTTGCATTCACTCTATCTATACCCATCATAATTTTATATACCTCTATCAAATCTCCCTTCATTCTTCTATGCTCCAGGGAATAAAGTCCTAACTGAGTTTCTCAAGTCCCAGCAACATCCTTGTAAACCTTCTCTGCGCTCTTTCAACCTTATTAATATCCTTCCTGTAATTTGGTGACCAAAACTGAACACAATATTCCAGATTCGGCCTCACCAATGCCTTATACAACCTCATCATAACATTCCAGCTCTTATACTCAATATTTTGATAAATGAAGGCCAATGTACCAAAAGCTCTCTTTATGACCCTATCTACCTGTGACGCCACTTTTAGGGAATTTTGTATCTGTATTCCCAGGTCCCTCTGTTCTACTGCACTCTTCAGTGCCCTACCATTTACCCTATATGTTCTATCATGGTTTGTCCTTCCAAAATGCAATATCTCACACTTGTCTGTATTAAACTCCATCAGCCATTTTTCAGCCCATTTTTCCAGCTGGTCCAAGTCCCTCTGCAGGCTCTGAAAACCTTCCTCACTGTCCACTACACCTCCAATCTTTGTATCATCAGCAAATTTGCTGATCCAATTTACCACATTATCATCCAGATCATTGATATAGATGACAAATGACAATGGACCCAGCACTGATCCCTGTGGCTCACCACTAGTCACAGGCCTCCACTCAGAGAAGCAATTCTCTATTACCACTCTTTGGCTTCTTCCATTGAGCCAATGTCTAATCCAATTTACCACCTCTCCATGTATACCTAGAGACTGAATTTTCCTAACTAACCTCCCATGCAGGACCTTGTCAAAGGCCTTACTGAAGTCCACGTAGACAACATCCACTGGCTTCCCTCCATCCACTTTCCTGGTAACCTCCTCAAAAAACTTCAACAGATTGGTCAAACATGACCTACCATGCACAAAGCCATGTTGACTCTCCCTAATAAGTCCCTGTCTATCCAAACGCTTGTAGATTCTGTCTCTTAGTACTCCCTCCAATAACTTACCCACTACCGACGTCAAACTTACCAGGCTATAATTTCCCGGATTACTTTTCGATACTTTTTTAAACAACGGAACAACATGAGCCACTCTCCAATCCTTCGGCACCTCACCCGTAGACACCGACATTTTAAATATATCTGCCAGGGCCCCTGCAATTTCAACACTAGTCTCCTTCAAGGTCCGAGGGAATACCCTGTCAGGTCCTGGGGAATAATCCACTTTAATTTGCCTCAAGATAACAAACACCTCCTCCTTTTCAATCTGTGCAGTTTCCATGATCTCACTACTTGTTTCCCTTAATTCCATAGACTTCATGCCAGTTTCTTTAGTAAATACAGATGCAAAAAACCCATTTAAGATCTTCCCCATTTCTTTTGGTTCTGCACATAGCCAACCACTATGATCTTCAAGAGGACCAATTCTATCCCTTACAATCTTTTTACTCTTAATATACCTGTAAAAGCTCTTTGGATTATCCTTCACTTTGACTGCCATGTCTTCTTTTAGCCCTCCTGATTTCTTTCTTAAGTATTTTCTTGCACTTTTTATACTCCTCAAGCACCTTATTTACTCCCTGTTTCCTATACATGTCATACAACTCTCTCTTCTTCTTTATCAGAGTTGCAATATCCCTTGAGAACCAAGGTTCCTTATTCCTATTCACTTTGCCTTTAATCCTGACAGGAACATACAAGCTCTGCACTCTCAAAATTTCTCCTTTACCTTACACAATGCAATATCCTTCTCCTTAGTGAATACCGAAGAAAAGAAATTGTTCAAAATCTCCCCCATCTCTTTTGGCTCCGCATATAGCCGTGCACTCTGATTCTCCAAGGGACCAATTTTATCCCTCACTATCTTTTTGCTATTAATATAACTGTAGAAACCCTTTGGATTTATTTTCACCTTACCTGCCAAAGCAGCCTCGTATCTTCTTTTAGCTTTTCTAATTTCTTTTTATATTCTTTATATTCCTCGAGCACCTCATTAACTCCAAGCTGCCGGTATTTATTGTAGATCCCTCTCTTTTTCCAAACCAAGTTTCCAATATCCCTTGAAAACCATGGCTCTCTCAAACTTTTAACCTTTCCTTTCAACCTAACAGGAACATAAAGATCCTGTACCCTCAAAATTTCACCTTTAAATGACCTCCATTTCTCTATTACATCCTTCCCATAAAACAAATTGTCCCAATCCACTCCTTCTAAATCCTTTCGCATCTCCTCAAAGTTAGCCTTTCTCCAATCAGAAATCTCAACCCTGGGTCCAGTCCTATCCTTCTCCATAATTATATTGAAACTAACGGCATTGTGATCACTGGACCCAAAGTGCTCCCCAACACATACCTCCGTCACCTGCCCTATCTCATTCCCTAACAGGAGATCCAAAACTGCCCCTTCTCTAGTTGGTACCTCTATGTATTGCTGCAAAAAACTATCTTGGTCACATTTGACAAACTCCAAACCATCCAGCCCTTTTACAGAATGGGCTTCCCAGTCTATGTGTGGAAAATTAAAATCTCCCACAATCACAACCTTGTGCTTACTACAAATATCTGCTATCTCCTTACAAATTTGCTCCTCCAGTTCTTGGTCCCCATCAGCTGGTCTATAATACACCCATATAAGTGTCACTACACCTTTCCTATTCCTCAGTTCCACCCAAATAGCCTCCCTAGACGAGTCCACTAATCTATCCTGCCAGAGCACCGCTGTTATATTTTCTCTGACAAGCAATGCACCACCTCCCCCTCTTGCCCCTCCTATTCTATCACACCTGAAGCAACGAAATCCTGGAATATTTAGTTGCCAATCACACTCCTCCTGCAACCACGTTTCACTAATAGCTACAACATCATATTTCCAAGTACCAATCCATGCTCTAAGCTGATCCACCTTTCTTACAATGCTCCCAGCATTAAAATAGATGCATTTAAGAAACTCTCCACCTCTTACTCTCTGTTTATCCTTAATGGAGTAAACAACTTTGTCCCCTGCGTGCTCCTGATCTCTGTCCCCTGCCTATCCTCCCTCACACACTGTCTACTAGCTTTCTCTATTTGTGAACTAACCTCCTCTCTCCTAGTCTCTTTAATTTGATTCCCACCCCCCAACCATTCTAGTTTAAAGTCACCTCAGTAGCCCTCGCAAATCTCCCCACCAGGATATTGGTCCCCCTAGGATTCAAGTGTAACCCGTCCATTTTGTACAGGTCACACCTGCGCCAAAAGAGGTCCCAATGATCCAAAAACTTGAATCCCTGTCCCCTGCTCCAATCTCTCAGCCACGCATTTATCCTCCACCTCCACCTCTTCCCACCTTTATCTCTAATCGGTCCTACCTTCACTCCTGTCATCCTTTCTTCTTCACATAATTGAAGAATGCCTTGGGATTTTCCTTTACCCTACTTGCCAAGGCCTTCTCATGCCCCCTTCTTGCTCTTCTCAGCCCCTTCTTTAGCTCCTTTCTTGCTTCCCTATATTCCTCAATAGACCCATCTGATCCTTGCTTCCTAAACCTCATGTATGCTGCCTTTTTCCACCCGACTAGATTTTCCACCTCACTTGTCACCATGGTTCCTTCATCCTACCATTCTCTATCTTCCTCACTGGGACAAATTTATCCCTAACATCCTGCAAGAGATCCCTAAACATCGACCACATGTCCATAGTACATTTCCCTGCAAAAATAGTCCCAATTCACACCCACAAGTTCTAGCCTTATAGCCTCATAATTTGCCCTTCCCCAATTAAAAATTTTCCTGTCTTCTCTGATTCTATCCTTTTCCACGATAATGCTAAAGGCCAGGGAGCGGTGGTCACTGTTCCCCAGATGCTCACCCACTGAGAGATCTGTGACCTGACCCGGTTCATTACCTAGTACTAGATCTAATATGGCATTCCCCTGGTCAGCCTGTCAACATACTGTGACAGGAATCCATCCTGACACACTTAACAAACTCTGCCCCGTCTAAATCATTGGAACTAATCAGGTGCCAATCAATATTAGGGAAGTTAAAATCACCCATGATAACAACCCTGTTATTTTTGCACCTTTCCAAAATCTGCCTCCCAATCTGCTCCTCGGTATCTCTGCTGCTACGAGGGGGCCTATAGAATAGTCGTAGTCATAGTCATACTTTATTGATCCCAGGGGGAAATTGGTTTTCGTTACAGTTGCACCATAAATAATAGTCATAGAACCATAAATAGTTAAATAGTAATATGTAAATTATGCCAGTAAATTATGAAATAAGTCCAGGACCAGCCTATCGGCTCAGGGTGTCTGACCCTCCAAGGGAGGAGTTGTAAAGTTTGATGGCCACAGGCAGGAATGACTTCCTATGACGCTCTGTGCTGCATCTCGGTGGAATGAGTCTCTGGCTGAATGTACTCCTGTGCCCACCCAGTACATTATGTAGTGGATGGGAGACATTGTCCAAGATGGCATGCAACTTAGACAGCATCCTCTTTTCAGACACCACTGTGAGAGACTCCAGTTCCATCCCCACAACATCACTGGCCTTATGAATGAGTTTGTTGATTCCGTTGGTGTCTGCTACCCTCAGCCTGCTGCCCCAGCACACAACAGCAAACATGATCGCACTGGTCACCACAGACTCGTAGAACATCCTCAGCATCATTTGGCAGATGTTAAAGGACCTCAGTCTCCTCAGGAAATAGAGACGGCTTTGATCCTTCTTGTAGACAGGCTCAGTGTTCTTTGACCAGTCCAGTTTATTGTCAATTTGTATCCCCAGGTATTTGTAATCCTCCACCATGTCCACACTGATGCCCTGGATGGAAACAGGGATCACCGGTACCTTAGCTCTCCTCAGGTCTACCACCAGCTCCTTAGTCTTTTTCACATTAAGCTGCAGATAATTCTACTCACACCATGTGACAAAGTTCCCTACCATAGCCCTGTGCTCAACCTCATCTCCCTTGCTGATGCATCCAACTATGGCAGAGTCATCAGAAAACTTCTGAAGATGACAAGACTCTGTGCAGTAGTTGAAGTCCAAGGTGTAAATGGTGAAGAGAAAGGGAGACAAGACAGTCCCCTGTGGAGCCCCAGTGCTGCTGATCACTCTGTCGGACACACAGTGTTGCAAGCACACGTACTGTGGTCTGCCAGTCAGGTAATCAAGAATCCATGACACCAGGGAAGCATCCACCTGCATCGCTGTCAGCTTCTCCCCCAGCAGACCAGGGTGGATGGTGTTGAACGCACTGGAGAAGTCAAAAAACATGACCCTCACAGTGCTCGCTGGCTTGTCCAGGTGGGCGTAGACACGGTTCAGAAGGTAGACGATGGCATCCTCAACTCCTAGTCCGGGCTGGTAGGCGAACCCCCAATAGAGTAACTGCTCCCTTCCTGTTTCTGACTTCCACCCATACTGACTCAAAATAGGATCCTGCTACATTGCCCACCCTTTCTGTAGCTGTAATAGTATCCCTGACCAGTAATGCTAGTAATGCCTCCCCTTTCCCCCCCTCTCTATTCCTTTTAAAGCACTGAAATCCAGGAATATTGAGAATCTATTCCTGCCCTGATGCCAGCCAAGTCTCTGTAATGAGCACGACATCATAATTCCAAGCTCTCAGTTCATCCCCTTTGTTCCTGATGCCTCTTGCATTGAAGTACACTCACTTTAGCCCTTCTACCTCACTACCTTTACACCCTTTATTACTCTAGAATTGATTACCTTTTTATTGACTCTCGATTAGTTTCATCTGTTACTGCCTGTGAGTATGATGCAATTGCCGTCTCTGATAATGCGCCCCTGAAACTATCAATCAAATTAACTGATGTAACTTTCAGTGCTAGACAATGGCGGTTCAATTCTACTCTGCTTCAGGACTTAAATTTTGTTAACTTTATTAAAGAACAGATTGTGGCGACCCACTTTCTGGCACACATGAACCGGCTCACAACAGCGCGCACAGGCAGAGGGCCGGCCCCAAAAAGGGCGCCAGGCCATCTTCACCAGCAGGGGGAAAATCCCGCGTGCAGAAAGGGTCTGGGAACATGCATTCCCCACAGCAATCCCGCCCAGGGGAACAGGAAGGCTTTAAAGGAGGCTGCGAAGTTTGAATAAATCTCTTTTCATCACAACTCTAACTCACCGACTGCATGTCGTTATTCTAGCGCTGTGTGTAGCACACCGCTACAATTGGTGACCCCGACATCCCAAACGATATTTGGACCAGAGATGACCGACGCTGCATCTGTTCACGCAGTTTCGTTAAAACTGCCAAGCTTCTGGGCGCTGCGACCCCAATTATGGTTTGAACAAGCAGAAGCACAATTCCACATTCGGCAGATAACCTCGGAGTCCACTCGCTACTACTACGTGGTGAGCTCACTCGACCAGGAGACAGCTGCATAAGTTGAAGAGTTTATACAGTCGCCCCCGGAGGATGGCAAATACACAGCATTCAAAGCCCTGCTCATAAGGACTTTCGGACTCTCACGGCGCGAACGAGCACGGCGCTTAATGCACCTGGATGGTTTGGGAGACAGGCCGCCGTCAGCATTAATGAACGAGATGCTGGCCCTGGCTGAGGGACACAAACCCTGCCTCATGTTTGAGCAGGCGTTCCTAGAGCAACTGCCTGAGGACATACGCCTGTTGCTGTCCGACACAGATTTCAGCGACCCCCGGGAGGTGGCGGCCCGAGCAGATGTGCTGTGGAATGCCAGGAAAGAGAGAGGGGCGTCCGTCGCACAGATCACCAAGCCGCGTGCCCAACGACAGACCAGATCAGGCCCGGCAGCAAAGCCTACAAAACCCAGCGACGGGAGTGAGGAGCCCAACGAACAATGGTGTTTCTACCACCAGCGGTGGGGCACAGAGGCCCGCCGCTGCAGACCACCCTGCAAATTCCCGGGAAACGCCAGGGCCAGCCGCCGCTGATGGCTACGGCGGCTGGCCATCAGGACAGCCTCCTGTACGTCTGGGACAAGCAGTCGGGACGCTGCATTTTAGTCGACACTGGAGCGGAGATCAGCGTCTTACCTCTAACGAGTTACGACACCCGCAACAGAGAACCGGGACCCACCCTGAGGGCCACAAATGGCAGCACAATACGGACCTACGGCACCCGCACGGTGCGGCTACAGTTCAGCTCCAGCCGGTTCACGTGGGACTTCACACTGGCCGCCGTGACCCAACCACTGCTGGGGGCAGATTTTCTACGAGCCCACAGCCTGCTGGTCGACCTGCAAGGGAAGCGATTAGTCCACGCTAAGACTTTTCAAACATTCTCCCTGGGTGAAGCACAGTTGCCAGCCCCACACCTGGACTCCATCACGCTGTCCGACGATGAATTCACCAGGGTCCTGGTGGATTTCCCATCAGTACTGACACCGCAGTTCACGGCAGTCATGCCCAGACACGGAGTACAGCACCACATCCCGACCCAGGGACCACCCCTCCACGCCCATGCTCGAAGGCTTCCCCCGGACGAGCTCCGACTGGCGGAGGAGGAGTTCAAGAAGATGGAGGAATTGGGGATCATATGACGGTCCGACAGCCCATGGGCCTCCCCCCTTCACATGGTGCCCAAGGCAACGGGGGGCTGGAGACCATGCGGTGACTACCGCAGACTGAACGAGGCTACAACGCCAGACCGCTACCCTATGCCGCACATTCAAGACCTTGCAGCAAACCTACTCGGCGCAAGGATCTTTTCCAAGGTAGACCTCGTCCGGGGATACCATCAAATCCCTGTACATCCGGACAACATCCCCAAAACAGCACTTATCACCCCGTTCGGCCTTTTCGAATTCCTCCGAATGCCGTTTGGTCTAAATAATGCCGCACAGACTTTCCAGCGGCTAATGGATGCGATGGGACGCGACCTGGACTTTGCATTCATCTATTTGGATGACATCCTCATAGCCAGCAGTAGTCGGCAGGAGCATCTGTCCCACCTCCGCCAGCTCTACTCCCGCCTGAGCGAATTCGGCCTTACAATCAACCCGGCCAAATGCCAGTTCGGACTCGACACCATCGACCTCCTGGGCCACAGGATTACTAAAGATGGGGCAACCCCGCTGCCCGCCAAGGTAGACGCGGTCCGCCACTTCCCCCGACCCAACACAATCAAAGGCTTGCAGGAATTCATGGGTATGGTGAATTTTTACCACCGTTTCCTCCCCTCAGCAGCCCGAACCATGCGCCCCCTATTCGCTCTGATGTCGGGTAAGGGCAAGGACATTACCTGGGACGAAGAGGCCGCGGCCGCTTTCGTTAAAACCAAAGAAGCCTTGGCAAACGCCGCGATGTTAGTGCACCCCAGAACGGACGTTCCTACTGCCCTCACAGTGGACGCATCCAACACAGCAGTCGGTGGAGTGCTGGAACAACTCATCGAGGGTCGCTGGCAACCCCTGGCGTTCTTCAGCAAACACCTACAACCACCTGAACTCAAATACAGTGCTTTCGACCAGGAGCTATTGGCACTATACCTGGCAATCCGGCATTTCAGGTACTTCTTAGAAGGTAGGCCCTTCACCGCGTTCACAGACCACAAACTGCTTACCTTTGCGTTCACTAAGGAGTCCGACCCCTGGTCATCCCACCAGCAGCGACATCTGTCCTACACCTCCGAGTACACGACGGACATCCGGCATGTCTGTGGAAAGGACAACGTCGTGGCCGATGCACTTTCCAGACCTACCATACAGGCCCTGTCCCAGGGGGTGGACTATGCAGCGCTGGCAGAGGCACAGCAGGCAGACGCTGAGATCCCCGGTTACAGAACTGCAGTCTCCGGTTTACAGCTTCAAGACCTCCCCGTAGGCCCAGGTGAGAGGACCCTACTATGTGACGTAGCTACCGGCCAACCCTGCCCCATCATCCCAGCAGCCTGGCGCCGGCGGGTTTTCGACTCCATTCACAACTTAGTGCACCCCTCCATCAGGACAACCATCCGGCTGGTCGCCAGCAGGTTCGCGTGGCATGGACATCGTAAGCAGGTCAGTGAATGGGCCAAAACGTGCATGCAGTGCCAAACGGCCAAGGTGCAGCGGCACATCAAGGCTCCGCCGCAGCGGTTCGAACCCACCCGCTGGAGGTTCGACCACATCCATGTGGATATCGTGGGGCCCCTGCCAGTGTCGCGAGGAGCGCGGTACCTCCTAACTATGATAGACCGGTTCACCAGATGGCCAGAGGCGGTCCTGCTCACCGACACCACCTCCGAATCCTGCGCCCGAGCACTGATCGCAACCTGGGTAGCCTGCTTCGGGATACCGGCCCACATTACCTCCGACAGGGGCGCCCAGTTCACCTCCAGCCTGTGGTCAGCTATGGCCAACCTTTTAGGATCACAGCTACACCACACAACTGCCTACCACCCACAGTCGAACGGACTAGTGGAGCGCTTCCACCGTCACCTGAAATCGGCTCCCATGGCCCGCCTGGAGGGGCCTAACTGGGTGGACGAACTTCCCTGGGTCTTGCTCGGAATCCGCACGGCGCCCAAGGAGGATCTGCACACCTCGTCAGCCGAGTTGGTGTATGGCACACCCCTGATAGTCCCAGGAGAGTTCATACCAGCCCCAAGGGGGCAAGAGGACGAACCCACAGCAGTCCTGGATAGACTACGTGAGAGGCTCGGTAACCTGGCCCCCATACCCACTTCACAGCACGGACAGAGCCCGACCTGCGTCCCCAAAGACCTGCAGAACTGAAAGTTTCTTTTTGTACGACGGGGCGGACACCGGGCACCGCTACAGCGGCCCTACGAGGGCCGTTTAAGGTGATCAGGAACAACGGGTCCACGTTCGTGCTGGACATTGGGGGGAGAGAGGAGGTTTTCACGGTGGCACAGCTCAGGCACCGCGGCGCAGAGGCAGACCTCCCAAACAGAGGCCGATCCAGACGGTGGACATTGGGGGGAGACAGAAGGTATTCACGGTGGACCGACTCAAACCGGCCCATGTGGACTTGGCGCAGCCGGTCCAGGCTCAGGCACCGCAGCACAGGGGCAGACCTCCCAAACAGAGGCCAATCCAGACTGTGGACATTGGAGGAGGTATCGCCGGTTCTGGGGGAGGGTTATGTGGCGACCCACTTTCTGGCACACACGAACCAGCTCACAACAGCGCACACAGGCAGAGGGCGGCCCCAAAAAGGGCGCCAGGCCATCTTCACCAGCAGGGGGAAAATCCCGCGTGCAGAAAGGGTCTGGGAATATGCATTCCCCACAGCAATCCCGCCCAGGGAGGGCGGGAACGGGAAGGCTTTAAAGCAGGCCGCGAAGTTTGAATAAATCTCTTTCATCGCAGCTCCAACTCACCGACTCCGTGTGGTTATTCTAGCGCTGTGTGTAGCACACCGCTACAAGATTGCCTTTTTCTTCTCAACTAATTTTATGGAAGAAATTTCCAGTGGGATATTATGGGACACTTCTAAAGTATTTATCCATGGGCAAATTGTTTCATATTCTTCTGGATTGAAAAAAAATGAATTAATAATGAAATACGTACATTGGTTGATAAGATAAAAGAAATTGATAAAAAATATTCTGCTGCTCCTAATCTGGAGCTTTATAAAGAGAGAGTTGAACTTCAGATGCAACACAGTTTGTTATTAACGTCCCCAGTTGAAAATCAATTACTTAAATCTAAGAGTCAATTTCATATACATGGTGATAAATTGGGTAAATTACTGGCCAATCAATTGAAAGCTACTTCGGCTAAACGTCAGATTATTAAAGTTCGTAAACAGGATGGTACTTTGACGATTGATCATGATGAAATTAATAAGTCTTTTCAAGAATTCTATACCTTTTTGTACCAATCAGAATTTCCTGACAATTCTACCATAATGCATGAATTTTTAAGGAAATTGAATATTCTGAAATTACTATTTAATGAATGTTTAACATTACAGAAGAAGAAATAAAGAAAGCAATTTCCTTGACCAATTCTGGTAAAGCACCTGGCCTGGATGGGTATACAGTAGAATTTTTAAAATCTTTTTCAAGTCTACTTTCTCCTTGGTTATGTAGAATTTTTAAGGATGCCTTATTTGTAGGTAAATTACCACAATCTTTTTTATGAAGCATCTATTTCTTTAATTCCTAAAAAAGATAAAGACCCCACTGAATGTGCATCGAATAGACCTATATCCTTGTTAAATGTGGACCCCAAAAATTTTTTCCAAAATATTAGCAATTAGATTGGAAAATGTATAGCCACAAATTGTCTCTGACGACCAGACAGGATTTATTAAAAATCGTTATTGGTATTTTAATGTTAGGTTGAAGAACATTGTATATACTTCTTCATCTAAAACTCCAGAATGTGTTCTTTCGCTTGATGCCGAGAAGGCGTTTGATAGAGTTGAATGGGAATATTTATTTAACATCCTTGAGAAATTTAATTTTAGCACAAAATTCATATTTTGGATTAAATTGATATATCATACACCTTTAGCTTCTGTACTTACCAATAATCAGAGATCCCCCTTTTTTGAGGTACTAGACAGGGCTGCCCTTTAAGCCCTTTACTATTTGATATTGTCCTGGAGCCCTTGGCAATCGCTCTTCATGATTCACCCAATATATTTGGCATTATTCATGGGAATGAAACACATAAGGTATCATTATATGCAGATGACCTCTGTTACTATATATCTCTAACCCAGAGAAATCCATCCCTGCAGTAATATTACTACTTGCTCAGTTTAGTAGTTTTTCTGGTTATAAATTGAATCTTAATAAGAGTGAGCTTTTTCCATTAAATATGCAAGTTCCAATCTATAGACAATCACCATGTAGACTGGTTACTGATTATTTTACTTATTTGGGTGTTAAAATTACTAAGAAGCATAAGGATCTATTTAAAGTTAACTTTTTACCCTTAATTGATCATGTTAAACAACTGCTTACTAAATGGTCCCCATTGTCCCTATCATTGATTGATTGAATCAATGCTATTAAGATGATTATTTTACCTAAATTTCTGTATCTATTTCAGGCAGTACCAATTTTCATCTCTAAATCCTTTTTTGATATTATTGATTCTAAAATGTCTTCATATATATGGCAGAATAAAAATCCTAGATTAAGTAAGAAATATTTACAGAAATCAAAAAAGGATGGTGGTTTGGTATTGTGGAACTTTAGATTCTATTATTGGGCAATTAATATTCGATATCTAACATCTGGACACAAGATTTGGATGAAATTCAATGTCCACGATGGGTGAACCTCGAGTGAGAGTCTGTACAGGGTTCTCATTGGCTTCTATTTTAAGGGGCTTTCCCTCCCTTTGCACTTACTAAACTGAATAAACAAACGATTAATCTAATAATTAACAATTTAATACGAATATAGATTCAATTTTGTAAATTTTTTGGATTGAATAAATTTATCCTATCAAGTCCTATTATATCCAATTTTTTCTTCCAACCATCCAGAACTGACCAAGTTTTTCTTTTATGGAAAACAAAGGGAA
This sequence comes from Mobula birostris, assembly GCF_030028105.1. Taxonomy (NCBI): domain Eukaryota; kingdom Metazoa; phylum Chordata; class Chondrichthyes; order Myliobatiformes; family Myliobatidae; genus Mobula; species Mobula birostris. The sequence continues at coordinate 102,742,171 of NC_092375.1, read as the reverse complement.
TAATATGTTTTCATGATTTATTCATGGATAATTGTCTCATGTCCTTTGAACAATTGTCTAATAAATATAATTGCCTAGATCACATTTTTTCAGATATTTACAGATTAGAAAATTTTTGAAGGTTATTTTACCTACTTTTCTGATATTACATCAAACTGAAATTACAGAAAATATTTTAGGTTTAAACCCCTATCAGAAGAGTTTAATAGCAATTGCTTATGATTTAATTACAAAAATATGTTTAGGTATGTCTGATAAAATTAAGAATGAATGGGAAAGAGAACTTCAGGTATCTTTACCCATAGAGAAATGGGAGAAAATTCTCCAACTAGTTAACATTTCTTCAATGTGTGCTAGACACGCTTTGATACAAGTTAAGGTGGTTCATAGGGCCCATATGTCTAAGGATAAGTTAGCTCGTTTTTATGGTTATATAAATCCTGTCTGTGACAGATGTAATTCTGAGGTAGCTTCCTTGACACATATGTTCTGGTCTTGCCCTCTTTTGGAAAAATATTGGAAAGACATTTTTGATATTATTTCAGTAGTTTCGCGTATTGATTTACAACCTCATCCTATTACTGCAATTTTTGGACTACCAATGATTTATCATTGACTACCAGTCATTTATCCCCTTCAGCTTGTCGTTTGATTGCATTTGTTACATTAATAGCCAGAAGATCCATTTTATTTAAATGGAAAGATCCTAATCCCCCTACTACATTTCAATGGTTTTCCCAAACTATAACATGTTTAAACTTGGAAAAAATTAGGAGTGGTATCATTAATCCTTCCGTTAAATTTGAAGAAACATGGAGGCTATTTATTCAGCACTTTCATATGATGTAAGCTGACCTTTTCCGAATCCTTTTTAGTAACTTTTTGTCTGTGTATAGAGGAGCAGAGTCAATGACAAATAATGATCTTAACCGATGAAATATGGCAGCCCAGCCTTTCTTTTGGTTTTTTTTAGTGTAGGGGGTAAAAACGTTGTTTTGAATCTTTTTCATGTTCAGTTATTAAGAGATTGGAGGTTTAAATTAAATATGTTACTCAGAGTCTGTGTCTGTATACGTTAACCGTTAATAATGTAATCCTAATCTCTTTGTATTATAATCATTGTTACGTTTATCAATTTGAAACTCAATAAAAAAAGATTGAAAAAGAAGAATAGCAGTGATGCTTCACTACCAGATGAACTCAATGCCTTCTACGCCCGCTTTGAAAGGGAGAACACAACTACAGCTGTGAAATCCCTGCTGCACCTGATGACTCTGTGATCTCTCAGAGGCCGATGTTAGGCTGTCTTTAAAAAGGGTGAACCCTCGCAAAGCAGAAGGCCCCAATAGACTATTTGGTAAGACTCTGAAACTTATGCCAACCAACTGGCGGGAGCATTCAAGGACATTTTCAACCACTCACTGCTACAGGTGGAAGTTCTCACCTGCTTCAAAAAGGCAACAATTGGCAACAGTGCCTAAGAAGAGTAGTGTGATCTGCCTTAATGACTATCACCCAGTAGCACTCACATCGACAGTGATGAAATGCTTTGAGAGGTTGGTCATGACTAGACTGAACTCCTGCCTCAGCAAAGATCTGGACCCATTGCAATTTACCTATCGTCACAATAGGTCAATGGCAGATGCAATCTCAATGGCTCTTCACACAGCTTTAGACCACTTGGACAACACAAACACCTATGTCAGGATGCTGTTCATCGACTATAGCTCAGCATTTAATACTATCATTCCCACAATCCTGATTGAGAAGTTGCAGAACCTGGGCCTCTGTACCTCCCTCTGTAATTGGATCCTCTATCTCCTCACTGGAAGATCACAATCTATGCGGATTGGTGATAACATCTTCTCCTTTCTGTCGATCAACACTGGTGCACCTCAGGGGTGTGTGCTTAGCCCACTGCTCTACTCTCTGTACACACAAGGCTGTGTGGCTGGGCAGAGCTCAAATACCATCTATACATTTTCTGATGATATAACCATTGTTGGTAGAATCTCAGGTGGTGATGAGAGGGCGTACAGGAGTGAGATATACCAACTAGTGGAGTGGTGTCACAGCAACAACCTGGCACTCAACGTCAGTAAGACGAAAGAGCTAATTGTGGACTTCAGGAAGGGCAAGACGAAGGAATACATACCAATCCTCTTAGAGGGATCAGAAGTGGAGAGAGTGAGCAATTTCAAGTTCCTGGGTGTGAAGATCTCTAAGGATTTAATCTGGTCCCAACATATCAATGTAGTTTTAAAGAAGGCAAGACGGCAGCTATACTCCATTATGAGTTTGAAAGGATATGTCAACAAAAACACTCAAAATACTTCAACAGATATACCGTGGAGAGCATTCTGACAGGCTGCATCACTGTCTGGTATAGGGGGGAGGGGACTACTGCACACGACCAAAAGAAGGTGCAGAGGGTCATAAATTTAGTTGGCTCCATCATGGGTAATAGCATACAAAGTACTCAGAACATCTTTAGGGAACGGTGTCTCAGAAAGGCAGTGTCCATTATTAAGGACCTCCAGCACCCAGGGCATGCCCTTTTCTCACTGTTACCATCAGGTAGGAGGTACAGAAGCCTGAAGACACACACTCAGCGATTCAGGAACAGCTTCTTCCCCTCTGCCATCCAATTCGTAAAGAGACATTGAACCCTTGAACTTTTTTTTTAATATATATAATTTCTGTTTTTGCATGATTTTTAATCTATTCGATATATATATACATAATTTATTTATTCTTCTGTATTATGTATTACATTGAACTGCTGCTGTTAATAATAAGCCTGATTCTGAAATTTCTATCATCAGCAGAATCTGAGAAATCTATGGATGAAATGCAAACACGAGGAAATCAGCAGATGCTGGAAATTCAAACAACACACATGAAAGTTGCTGGTGAATGCAGCAGGCCAGGCAGCGTCTCTAGGAAGAGGTACAGTCGATGTTTCAGGCCGAGACCCTTTGTCAGGACTGACTGAAAGAAGAGCTAGTAAGAGATTTGAAAGTGGGAGATTCAAAATGATAGGAGAAGACAGGAGGGGGAGGGATAGAGCCAAGAGCTGGACAGGTGATTGGTAAAAGGGGATACGAGAGGATCATGGGACAAGAGGTCTGGGGAGAAGGAAAAGGGGGGGGGCACCCAGAGGATGGGCAAGGGGTATAGTCAGAGGGACAGAGGGAGAAAAAGGAGAGTGAGAGAAAGAATGTGTGTATATAAATAATGGATGGGGTACGAGGGGGAGGTGGGGCATTAGCGGAAGTTTGAGAAGTCAATGTTCATGCCATCAGGTTGGAGGCTACCCAGACGGAATATAAGGTGTTGTTCCTCCAACCTGAGTGTGGCTTCATCTTTACAGTAGAGGAGGCCGTGGATAGACATGTCAGAATGGGAATGGGATGTGGAATTAAAATGTGTGGCCACTGGGAGATCCTGCTTTCTCTGGCAGACAGAGCGTAGATGTTCAGCGAAATGATCTACCAGTCTGCGTCAGGTCTCGCCAATATATAGAAGGCCACATCGGGAGCACCGGACGCAGTATATCACCCCAGTCGACTCACAGGTGAAGTGTCACCTCACCTGGAAGGACTGTCTGGGGCCCTGAATGGTGGTAAGGGAGGAAGTGTAAGGGCATGTGTAGCACTTGTTCCACTTACAAGGATAAGTGCCAGGAGGGAGATCAGTGGGGAGGGATGGGGGAGACAAATGGACAAGGGAGTTGCATAGGGAGTGATCCCTGCGGAATGCGGGGGGGGGGGGGAGGGAAAGATGTGCTTAGTGGTGGGATCCCGTTGGAGGTGGCGGAAGTTACAGAGAATAATATGTTGGACCCGGAGGCTGATGGGGTGGTAGATGAGGACCAGGGGAACCCTATTCCTAGTGGGGTGGCGGGAGGATGGAGTGACAGCAGATGTGCATGAAATGGGGGAGATGCGTTAGAGAGCAGAGTTGATGGTGGAGGAAGGGAAGCCCCTTTCTTTGAAAAAGGAAGACATCTCCCTCGTCCTGGAATGAAAAGCTTCATCCTGAGAGTAGATGCGGCGGAGACGGAGGGAATTGTGAGAAGGGGATGGCATTTTTGCAAGAGACAGGGTGAGAAGAGGAATAGTCCAGATAGCTGTAAGAGTCAGTAGGCTTATAGTAGGCATCAGTAGATAAGCTGTCTCCAGAGATAGAGACAGAAAGATCTAGAAAGGGGAGGGAGGTGTTGGAAATGGACCATGTAAACTTGAGGGCAGGGTGAAAGTTGGAGGCAAAGTTAATGAAGTCAACGAGCTCAGCATACGTGCAGGAAGCAGCGCCAATGCAGTCGTTGATGTAGCGAAGGAAAAGTGGGAGACAGATATCAGAATAGGTTTGGAACATAGATTGTTCCACAAAGCCAACAAAAAGGCAGGCATAGCTAGGACCCATACGGGTGCCCATGGCTACACCTTTAGTTTGGAGGAAGTGGGAGAAGCCAAAGGAGAAATTATTAAGAGTAAGGACTAATTCCGCTAGACGGAGCAGAGTGGTGGTAGAGGGGAACTGGTTAGGTCTGGAATCCAAAAAGAAGTGGAGAGCTTTGAGACCTTCCTGCTGGGGGATGGAAGTATATAGGGACTGGACAAGCATGGTGAAAATAAAGCGGTGGGGGCAAGGAAACTTAAAATCATCGAAAAGTTTAAGAGCGTGAGAAGTGTCACGAACGTAGGTAGGAAGGGATTGAACAAGGGGGGATAAAACAGTGTCGAGGAATGCAGAAATGAGTTTGGTGGGGCAGGAGCAAGCTGAGACAGACAGGTTTGTGGATCTTGGGTAGGAGGTAGAAACGGGAAGTGCGGGGTGTGGGAACTATAAGGTTGGTAGCAGTGGATGGGAGATCCCCTGAGCGGATAAAGTCAGTGATGGTGTGGGAGACAATGGCCGGATGCTCCTTCGTGTGTCACGATCGAGGGGTAAATACGAGGAGGTATCCGCGAGTTGTCGCTGTGCCTCGGCAAGGTAGAGATCAGTGCGCCAGACTACAACAGCACCCTGCTTATGGGCGGGTTTCATAGTAAGGTTAGGATTAGTGCGGAGGGAGTGGAGAGCGGAGCGTTCAGAAAGAGTGAGGTTGGCCCTGACGCTAACAGGCATGACTGCGGCTCCTGCCACTGATCTCGCCGGCTCCAACACCTCAGGGCATATTCAAAACCCGGACTCCAGCAACGACCATGGACACCTTCAAAGCGATTGCGCTACCACCAACAGCGACTCCAGCCTTGAACTCCAGGCCGGGTCTTTATGTGCTGCTGTTGTGACTCCCGTCTCCCCTTCCCCCACCACCACTCCGCAGCCCCGTCTTCCTCAGATCCCACCGTCAACTCCTGGGCCCTCGGAGGCTCCATCTTCCTCTCACCCCAACCATCCCCTCTCCACTGACACCCCCAGCCTCCCCCCTCCCCCCTCTGATCCCAGTTCTCATCTGTGCCGGGTCTTTATCATCCCCTCCGACCTTCAACTCTCTGAGGCAGAACGCTCTGTTCTCAGTAAGGGCCTCACCTTTGTCCCCCTTCGCCCACACCTCAGCGAGTTCCACATTCGCCATGACGCTGAAATTTTCTTCCACCGGCTCCATCTTCGAGCCTACTTCTTCGGCAAGGACTCTTCCACCCCCACCGATGACCCCTTCTCCCGTCTTCAACCCTCCTCCTCTTCATGGACACCCCGCTCTGGCCTTCTGCCTGCTCTGGATCTTTTTATTGCTAACTGCCGACGGGACATCAACCATCTCAACTTCACTGCATCTTGTTCCAATTCCAACCTCACTCCCTCCGAACGCTCTTCTCTCCACTCCCTCCGCACTAATCCTAGCCTTACTATTAAACCCGCTGATAAGGGGGGTGCTGTTGTAGTCTGGCGTACTGACCTCTAACTTGCCGAGGCACAGCGACAACTCGCGGATACCTCCTCGTATTTACCCCTCGATCGTGACCCCACTAAGGAGCACCAGGCCATTGTCTCCCACACCATCACCGACTTTATCCGCTCAGGGGATCTCCCATTCACTGCTACCAACCTTATAGTTCCAACACCTCGCACTTCCCGTTTCTACCTCCTACCCAAGATCCACAAACCTGCCTGTCCTGGCAGACCTATTGTCTCAGCTTGCTCCTGCCCCACCAAACTCGTTTCTGCATACCTCGACACGGTTTTATCCCCCTTTGTTCAATCCCTTCCTACCTATGTTCGTGACACTTCTCACGCTCTGAAACTTTTTGATGATTTTAAGTTCCCTGGCCCCCACCGCTTTATTTTCACCATGGATGTCCAGTCCCTATATACTTCCATCCCCCACCAGGAAGGTCTCAAAGCTCTACGCTTCTTTTTGGATTCCAGACCTAACCAGTTCCCCTCTACCATCACTCTGCTCCGTCTAGCGGAATTAGTCCTTACTCTTAATAATTTCTCCTTTGGCTCCTCCCACTTCCTCCAAACTAAAGGTGTAGCTATGGGCACCCATATGGGTCCAAGCTATGCCTGCATTTTTGTTGGCTTTGTGGACCAATCTATGTTCCAAACCTATTCTGATATCTGTCCCCCACTTTTCCTTCGCTACATCGACGACCTCATTGGCGCTGCTTCCTGCACACATGCTGAGCTCGTTGACTTCACTAACTTTGCCTCCAACTTTCACCCTGCCCTCAAGTTTACCTGGTCCATTTCCGACACCTCCCTCCCCTTTCTAGATCTTTCTGTCTCTATCTCTGGACACAGCTTATCTACTGATGTCTACTATAAGCCTACTGACTCTCACAGCTATCTGGACTATTCATTTTCTCACCCTGTCTCTTGCAAAAAATGCCATCCCCTTCTCGCAATTCCTCCGTCTCTGCCGCATCTGCTCTCAGGATGAGGCTTTTCATTCCAGGACGAGGGAGATGTCCTTTTTTAAAGAAAGGGGCTTCCCTTCCTCCACCATCAACTCTGCTCTCTAACGCATCTCCCCCATTTCACGCACATCTGCTCTCACTCCATCCTCCCGCCACCCCACTAGGAATAGGGCTCCCCTGGTCCTCACCTACCACCCCACCAGCCTCCAGGCCCAACATATTATTCACCGTAACTTCCACCACCTCCAATGGGATCCCACCACTAAGCACATCTTTCCCTCTCCCCCCTCTCTGCTTTCCGCAGGGATCGCTCCCTACGCGACTCCCTTGTCCACTCGTTCCCCTCATCCCTCCCCACCGACCTCCCTCCTGGCACTCATCCTTGTAAGCAGATCAAGTGCTACACATGCCCTTACACTTCCTCCCTTACCACCATTCAGGGCCCCAGACAGTCCTTCCAGGTAAGGTGACACTTCACCTGTGAGTCAGCTGGGGTGATATACTGCAGCTGGTGATCCCGATGTGGCCTTCTATATATTGGCGAGACCTGACGCAGACTGGTAGATCATTTCGCTGAACATCTACGCTCTGTCTGCCAGAGAAAGCAGGATCTCCCAGTGGCCACACATTTTAATTCCACATCCCATTCCCATTCTGATATGTCTATCCACGGCCTCCTCTACTGTAAAGATGAAGCCATACTCAGGTTGGAGGAACAACACCTTATATTCCGTCTGGGTAGCCTCCAACCTGATGGCATGAACATCGACTTCTCTAACTTCCGCTAATGCTCCACCTCCCCCTCTTACCCCATCTGCTACTTATTTTTTTACACACATTCTTTCTCTCACTCTCCTTTTTCTCCCTCTGTCCCTCTGACTATACCCCTTGCCCATCCTCTGGGTTTTATTCCCCCTCCCCTTTTCTTTCTTCCCATGATCCTGTCCCATGATCCTCTCGTATCCCTTTTGCCAATCACCTGTCCAGCTCTTGGCTCCATCCCTCCCCCTCCTGTCTTCTCCTATCATTTTGGATCTTCCCCTCTCCCTCCAACTTTCAAATCCCTTACTCACTCTTCCTTCAGTTAGTCCTGACGAAGGGTCTCGGCCTGAAACGTCGACTGTACCTCTTCCTGGAGATGCTGCCTGGCCTGCTGCGTTCACCAGCAACTTTTATGTGTGTTGCTTGAATCTATGGATGAATTACTACCTGCAGTTCTACAGCCCCACCACTGAATGGCGCTACAGGTACAAAAATAAAATACATTGCCTCTTGCCTGGGTGTGTTCTTGTTTAACCTTGACACCAGAGTTCACTGTGGTTCTCAAGGAATTAAATAATCTCCAAAACTAAAAATCAGCAAACCCAAATGGATAAAAAAAAGTAGCAAAAATACACCGCTAGAAAAGCCTCAGCATCTGTGGAGGCATAGGGATGGCTGATAATAGGGGTCAAACAACTGACCAGCCAAATGTGGAATTGGAATTCGTTTACTGCTGTCAGGTACTGAGATATGCTGAAGTCATTATCTCGTATATTGTTCATGCGAATTAGCTTATTACAATAGTGCATTGAGGTTAAAAAAAAACAGTATGCAGAATAACTTGTAACAACTACAGAGAAAGTGTGGTGCAGGTAAACAATAAGATGCAAGTTCTCGAGCTCCACAAGCTGTTTACTGATTCTCCAGGTTTCAGCATGACCTCATGTCCAGCCCACCATCATTTTATGGGCATACAATTCATCCATTATACAGACTCAAGATGGTTTAATATCATTTCCTGTACACAAATGTAAGGAGAACAAGAAAAACCACAAAAGATAGAGAGCACAATAATAACACCACAGGGTAAATATAAATACATAAGACAGCTTACAGTGCCTATTCACCCCCCCCCCCCCTTGGGTGTTTTCATGTTTGATTGTTTTACAACATTGAATCAATGGATTTAATTTGTCTTTTTTTGACTGAACTACAGAAAAAGATTCTTTCATGTCAAATTCTCAATTGGATGTAGGTCTGGACTCTGACTTGGCCACTCCAGGACATTAACTTTGTTGTTTTTAAGCCATTCCTATGTAGGTTTGGCTTTATGCTAGGGGCCATTGTCTTGCTGGAAAAGAAATCTGCTCCCAAGTCACAGTTCCCTTACAGACTGCGTCAGGTTTTCCTCCAGGATTCCCCTGGATTTTTCTGCATTCATTTTACCCTCAGCCTTCATAAGGTTTCCAGGGCCCGCTGCAGTGAAGCATCCCCACAGCATAATGCAGCCACCACCATGCTTCAAGGTGGGGATGGTGTGTTTTTGATGAGAAATGTTTGGCTTACACCAAACATAGTGTTAGTCTGATGGCTAAAAAGCTCAATTTTGGTTTAATCAGACCATAGAATCTTCTTCAAGCTGACTTCAGAGCTTCCCACATGCCTTCTAGCAAACTCTAGCTGAGATTTCATAGAAACATAGAAAACCTACAGCACAATACAGGCCCTTTGCCCCACAAAGCTGTGCTGAATGTGTCCTTACCTGAGAAATTACCTCGGGTTACCCATAACCCTCTATTTTCCTGAGCTCCATGTACCTGTCCAGGAGTCTCTTAAAACACCCTATCGTATCCGTCTCCACCACCATTGCCAGCAGCCCATTCCATGCACTCACCACTCTCTGCGTAAAAAACTTACCCATGACATCTCCTCTGTACCTACTTCCAAGCACCTTAAAACTGTGCCCTCTCATGCTAGACCAGCCTTAGGAAAAAGCCTCTGACTACCCACACGATCAATGCCTCTCATCATCTTATACACGAGTTCTTTTTCCAACAGCGGCTTTCTTTGCCACTCTCCCATAAAGCTGCAACAGTTGTTGTATGCGCAGTCTCTCCCATCTCAGCCAGTGAAGCTTATAACTCCTCCAGAGTTGTCATAGGTCCCTTGGTGACCTCCCTCACTACTCCCGTTCTTGCACGATCACTCATTTTTTGAGGGCAGCCTGCTCTGGACATATTTATAGCTGTGCCATATTCTTTCCATTTCTTGATGATTGACTTAACTGTACTCCAAGGGATATTCAGTTTCTTGTATCCATCTCCTGACTTGTGCTTTTCAATGACCTTTTCACCAAGTTGCTTGGTGTGTTCTTTTGTCTTTTGGTGTAATTTTTGCCAGGATACTGACTCACCAGCAGTTGAACCTTCCATACATAGGTGTATTTTTACTACAATCAATTGAAACACCTTGACTGCACACAGGTGATCTCCATTTAACTAATTATGTGACTTCTGAAACTAACTGGCTGCACCAGTGATGATCTGGTGTGTCATACTAAAGAGGGTGAATACTTATGCAATCAACTATTTTGTGTTTTGTAATTGTAATTAACCGCTCACTTTGTAGAGATCTGTTATCACTTTGACATGAAAGAGTGTTTTTCTGTTGACCAGTGTCAAAAAGCCAAATTGAATCTACTGTGATTCAATGTTATAAAACAATAAAACATGAAAACTTCCAAGGGGGGGTGAATACTTTTTATAGGCACTGTCTTTACATAGATTGATTGTATGTCCACAGAGTGATCACGAGGAAATCTGCAGATGCTGGAATTTCAAGCAACACACAAACAAGTTGCTAGTGAACGCAGCAGGCCGGCCAGCATCTCTAGGAAGAGGTACAGTCGACGTTTCCGGCTGAGACCCTTCGCCCTGACGAAGTGGGAGGACATGTTAATCAGCCTTACTGTTTGTGGAAAGTAACTGTTTTTGAGTCCAGTGGTCCTGGAGGGATGTTACGTAGCCTACTCCTTGATGGGAGTGGGACAAACAGTCCATGAATAGAGTGGGTGGGTTCCTTCATGATGTTACTGACCCTTTTCCAGCACCTTTCTGTATCCATGTCCTTGATCTCTATCTTATATATTTATACTTAGTGTTTTTTTTAATTTTTGTGTTCTTTATCTCATTGTGTGATTTTTGTGCTGTGCTGGATCTGGAGTAACAATTATTTCGTTCTCCTTTACACTCGTGTACTGGAGAGAGAGATCTAAGATTTATATTCCGGTGGGGTTTGGCATTTAGAACAGAGCACTATGCAGGCTCTTCGGCCCACGATGTTGTGCTGACCCTTTACCCCACTCCAAGATCAACCTAACTCTTCCTTCTCACATGGCCCTCCAGTTTTCTTTCATCCATGTAATGATCTAAGAGTCTCCCTAATGTATCGGCATCATCGGCAGCCTTGGCACTCGATCTGTGCCACTCATCACCTTATATATACATCCCTATTGACTTACTTCTCATCCTCCTTCACTGCAAAGAGAAAAGCCCCAACTCACTCAACCTGTCTTCATAAGGCATACTCTCAAATCCAGGCAGCATCCTAGTAAATCTCCTCTCTAATGAGCTGACCAGTACTGAACACAAACCTCCAAGTGTGGTCTAAGAGCTGCAACATTTCCTCACAGTTCTTGAACTTAATTCCCCGAGTAATGAAGGCCAGCACACCTTACCCCTTCTTAACCAGCGTATCAACTCATGACAAAGCAAGAGCTTTGGGAAGCTCTGAAAGGATCATGCATGGGCTAAATCAATGTGGGTCTTCCTTTAGGGGCATCATAGAAACACAGAAAACACCTACAGCACAATACAGGCCCTTCAGCCCACAAAACTGTGCCCTCTCGTGCTAGCATCGTCCTAGCTTTAGAACTGCCAGCCTGAACCAAAGCTGTCTGAGTGGAGACAGATAAACAGATGTGCTGTGCTCTTGGTGGGAGAAGTCCATAGGAATTTCACGAGAATAACCCCAGCAATGAAAGAGCTAACATATAAGGAGCGTTTGATGGCTTGTGGACTGTACTAGCTGGAGTTTAGAAGAATGAATATCATTGTTACCTATTGAATATTGAAAGGCATAGATAAAGTGGATGTGGAGAGAATGCTTATTATAAAGGGGGAGTGAAAGACCAGAGAGTGGAGCCCCAGGATGGAAAAAATGTCCCTTTAGATCTGAGATGATGTTTCTTTAGCCAGAGAGTGGTGAATTTGAGGAATTTGTTGCCACAGACAGCTATGGAGGCCAAGTCATTTGGTATATTAAAAGTGGAGGTTGATGATTTCTTAATTACTTAGGGTGTCAAAGGGAGAATGTAGGAGACTGGGGGTGAGAGGGATAATAAATCAGCTATGATCTAATGATGGAGCAGACTTGATGGGCCAAATGGCCTAATTCTTCTGTTTTTTATGGTCTTCTACACTCTCCACGTTGAAACAGAGTCATTGCCTTTGCAAATCTCTTTGTTGCTCAGATGACGCCTTGATGGTTTCCATAGAGTCAGACGAGCGACTGGCCAAACAAAGACTACAATCATCTCACAGGCACTTTCTACCATTTAGAATTGAGAAGGGTACAAAAATCAATATGTTTCCAGGGAGTTAGTTGAGGTGGGGACCTCGACTGCTCATTCCCCTCCACAGATGCTGCCTGACCTGCAGAGTATCTCCAGCATTTTGAATCTCGCTCAAGATTTCCAGCACCTGCAGAATCTCTTGTACAGATAGGAGCACAGCATTTTGGTGTAAAGTTCCACAGTGCTAGAGACCAGGGTTCAGTTCCCACCTCTGTCTCCCTGTGACTGAGCAGGTTTCCTCACATGTTCTGCTTTCCTCCCACATTCCAAAGACGTGTGGGTTAGTGTTACTGAGCTGTGGGTCAGTGTTACTGAGCTGTGGGTTAGTGTTAGTCAGCTGTGGGTTAGTGTTACTGAGCTGTGGGTTAGTGTTACTGAGCTGTCGATTAGTGTTGGTGAGATGTGGGTTAGCGTTAGTGAGCTGTGGGTTAGTTTTACAGAGCTGTGGGTTAGTGAGCTGTGGGTTAGTGTTACTGAGCTGTGGGTTAGTGTTGGTGAGCTGTGGGTTAGTGTTAGTGAGCTGTGGGATAGTTTTACTGCGCTGTGGGTTAGTGTTAGTGAGCTGTGGGTTAGTGTAGCTGAGCTGTGGATTAGTGTTACTGAGCTGTGGGTTAGTGTTAGTGAGCTGTGGGTTAGTGTTACTGAGCTGTAGATTAGTGCTGGTGAGCTGTGGGTTAGCGTTAGTGAGCTGTCGGTTAGTATTACTGAGCTGTGGGTTAGTGTTACTGAGCTGTGGGTTAGTGTTGCTGAGCTGTGGGTTAGTGTTACTGAGCTGTGGGTTAGTGTTACTAAGCTGTGGGTTAGTGTTGGTGAGCTGTGGGTTAGTGTTAGTGAGCTGTGGGTTAGTTTTACTGCGCTGTGGGTTAGTGTTAGTGAGCTGTGGGTTAGTGTTGCTGAGCTGTGGATTAGTGTTACTGAGCTGTGGGTTAGTGTTAGTGAGCTGTGGGTTAGTGTTACTGAGCTGTAGATTAGTGCTGGTGAGCTGTGGGTTAGCGTTAGTGAGCTGTGGGTTAGTATTACTGAGCTGTGGGTTAGTGTTACTGAGCTGTGGGTTAGTGTTACTGAGCTGTCGATTAGTGTTGGTGAGATGTGGGTTAGCATTAGTGAGCTGTGGGTTAGTTTTACAGAGCTGTGGGTTAGTGTTACTGAGCTGTGGGTTAGTGTTGGTGAGCTGTGGGTTAGTGTTAGTGAGCTGTGGGTTAGTTTTACTGCGCTGTGGGTTAGTGTTAGTGAGCTGTGGGTTAGTGTTGCTGAGCTGTCGATTAGTGTTACTGAGCTGTGGGTTAGTGTTAGTGAGCTGTGGGTTAGTGTTGCTGAGCTGTGGGTTAGTGTTACTGAGCTGTGGGTTAGTGTTGGTGAGCTGTGGGTTAGTGTTAGTCAGCTGTGGGTTAGTTTTACTGCGCTGTGGGTTAGTGTTAGTAAGCTGTGGGTTAGTGTTGCTGAGCTGTGGATTAGTGTTACTGAGCTGTGGGTTAGTGTTAGTGAGCTGTGGGTTAGTGTTACTGAGCTGTCGATTAGTGTTGGTGAGATGTGGGTTAGCGTTAGTGAGCTGTGGGTTAGTTTTACAGAGCTGTGGGTTAGTGTTACTGAGCTGTGGGTTAGTGTTGGTGAGCTGTGGGTTAGTGTTACTGAGCTGTGGGTTAGTTTTACTGCGCTGTGGGTTAGTGTTAGTGAGCTGTGGGTTAGTGTTGCTGAGCTGTGGATTAGTGTTACTGAGCTGTGGGTTACTGTTAGTGAGCTGTGGGTTAGTGTTACTGAGCTGTAGATTAGTGCTGGTGAGCTGTGGGTTAGCGTTAGTGAGTTGTGGGTTAGTATTACTGAGCTGTGGGTTAGTGTTGGTGAGCTGTGGGTTAGTGTTACTGAGCTATCGATTAGTGTTGGTGAGCTGTGGGTTAGCGTTAGTGAGCTGTGGGTTAGTTTTACAGGGCTGTGGGTTAGTGTTACTGAGCTGTGGGTTAGTGTTGGTGAGCTCTGGATTAGTGTTAGTGAGCTGTGGGTTACTGCTGGTGAGCTGTGGGTTAGTGTTAGTGAGCTGTAGGTTAGTATTAGTGAGCAGTAGGTTAGTGTTAGTGAGCTGTGGGTTAGTGTTACTGAGCTGTAGATTAGTGCTGGTGAGCTGTGGGTTAGCGTTAGTGAGCTGTGGGTTAGTATTACTAGGCTGTGGGTTAGTGTTACTGAGCTGTGGGTTAGTGTTGGTGAGCTGTGGGTTCGTATTAGTGAGCAGTAGGTTAGCGTTGGTGAGCTGTGAGTTAGTGTTAGTGAGCTGTGGGTTAGTGTTACTGAGCTGTCGATTAGTGTTGGTGAGCTGTGGGTTAGCGTTAGTGAGCTGTGGGTTAGTTTTACAGAGCTGTGGGTTAGTGTTACTGAGCTGTGGGTTAGTGTTGGTGAGCTGTGGGTTAGTGTTAGTGAGCTGTGGGTTACTGCTGGTGAGCTGTGGGTTAGTGTTACTGAGCTGTGGGTTAGTGTTAGTGAGCTGTGGGTTAGTGAGCTGGGGGGTAGTGTTACTGAGCTGTAGATTAGTGCTGGTGAGCTGTGGGTTAGCGTTAGTGAGCTGTGGGTTAGTATTACTGAGCTGTGGGTTAGTTTTACTGAGCTCTGGGTTAGTGTTGGTGAGCTGTGGGTTAGTGTTACTGACCGTAGGTTAGCATTGGTGAGCTGTGGGTTAGTGTAAGTGAGCTGTGGGTTAGTGTTACTGAGCTGTGAGTTAGTGTTGGTGAGCTGTAGGTTAGTGTTACTGAGCTGTGGGTTAGTGTTACTGAGCTGTGGGTTGCTGAGCTGTGGATTAGTTTTACTCAGCTGTGGGTTAGTGTTACTGAGCTGTAGGTTAGTGTTACTGAGCTGTGGGTTAGTGTTACTGAGCTGTGGGTTAGTGTTGGTGAGCTGTAGGTTAGTGTTACTGAGCTGTGGGTTGCTGAGCTGTAGGTTAGTGTTACTGAGCTGTGGGTTAGTGTTACTGAGCTGTGGGTTGCTGAGCTGTAGGTTAGTGTTACTAAGCTGTGGGTTAGTGTTACCGAGCTGTGGGTTGCTGAGCTGTAGGTTAGTGTTACTAAGCTGTGGGTTCGTATTACTGAGCTGTGGGTTGCTGAGCTGTAGGTTAGTGTTGCTGAGAAGTGGGTTAGTATTAGTGAGCAGAGGGTTAGTATTAGTGAGCCGTGGGTTAGTGTTACTAAGCTGTGGTTAGTGTTACTGAGCTGTGGGTTAGTGTTACTGAGCTGTGGGTTAGTGTTAGGGAGCAGTGGGTTAGTGTTAGTGATCTGTGGGTTGCTGAGCTGTGGGTTAGTGTTGCTGAGCTGTGGGTTAGTTTTACTGAGCTGTGGGTTAGTGTTACTGAGCTGTGGGTTAGTGTTACTGAGCTATGGGGTAGTGAGCTGTGGGTTAGTGTTACTGAGCTGTGGGTTAGTGTTGGTGAGCTGTGGGTTAGTGTTAGTGAGCTGTGGGTTACTGTTGGTGAGCTGTGGGTTGTGTTAGTGAGCTGTGGGTTAGTGTTGATGAGCTGTGGGTTAGTGTTACTGAGCTGTGGGTTAGTGTGAGTGAGCTGTGGGTTAGTGTTACTGAGCTATAGATTAGTGCTGGTGAGCTGTGGGTTAGTGTTAGTGAGCTGTTGGTTAGTATTACTGAGCTGTGGGTTAGTGTTACTGAGCTGTGGGTTAGTGTTAGTGAGCTGTGGCTTAGTGAGCTGGGGGGTAGTGTTACTGAGCTGTAGATTAGTGCTGGTGAGCTGTGGGTTAGCGTTAGTGAGCTGTGGGTTAGTATTACTGAGCTGTGGGATGGTGTTACTGAACTCTGGGTTAGTGTTGGTGAGCTGTGGGTTAGTGTTACTGACCATAGGTTAGCATTGGTGAGCTGTGGGTTAGTGTAAGTGAGCTGTGGGTTAGTGTTACTGAGCTGTGGGTTAGTGTTGGTGAGCTGTAGGTTAGTGTTACTGAGCTGTGGGTTAGTGTTACTGAGCTGTGGGTTGCTGAGCTGTGGATTAGTTTTACTGAGCTGTGGGTTAGTGTTACTGAGCTGTGGGTTAGTGTTACTGAGCTGTAGGTTAGTGTTACTGAGCTGTGGGTTAGTGTTACTGAGCTGTGGGTTGCTGAGCTGTAGGTTAGTGTTACAAGCTGTGGGTTAGTGTTACTGAGCTGTGGGTTGCTGAGCTGTAGGTTAGTGTTACTAAGCTGTGGGTTCGTGTTACTGAGCTGTGGGTTGCTGAGCTGTAGGTTAGTGTTGCTGAGAAGTGGGTTAGTATTAGTGAGCAGAGGGTTAGTATTAGTGAGCCGTGGGTTAGTGTTACTGAGCTGTGGTTAGTGTTACTGAGCTGTGGGTTAGTGTTACTGAGCTGTGGGTTAGTGTTAGGGAGCAGTGGGTTAGTGTTAGTGATCTGTGGGTTGCTGAGCTGTGGGTTAGTGTTGCTGAGCTGTGGGTTAGTTTTACTGAGCTGTGGGTTAGTGTTACTGAGCTATGGGTTGCTGAGTGTTAGGTTAGTGTTGCTGAGCGGTGGGTTAGTGTTACTGAGCGGTGGGTTAGTGTTACTCAGCTGTGGGTTAGTGAGCTGTGGGTTAGTGCTGCTGAGCTGTGGGTTAGTGTTACTGATCTGTGGGTTAGTGTTAGTGAGCAGTGGGTTAGCGTTAGTGATCTGTGGGTTGCTGAGCTGTGGGTTAGTGTTGCTGAGCTGTGGGTTAGTTTTACTGAGCTGTGGGTTAGTGTTACTGAGCTGTGTGTTAGTGTTACTGAGCTATGGGGTAGTGAGCTGTGGGTTAGTGTTACTGAGCTGTGGGTTAGTGTTGGTGAGCTGTGGGTTAGTGTTAGTGAGCTGTGGGTTACTGTTGGTGAGCTGTGGGTTGTGTTAGTGAGCTGTGGGTTAGTGTTGATGAGCTGTGGGTTAGTGTTACTGAGCTGTGGGTTAGTGTTAGTGAGCTGTGGCTTAGTGAGCTGGGGGGTAGTGTTACTGAGCTGTAGATTAGTGCTGGTGAGCTGTGGGTTAGCGTTAGTGAGCTGTGGGTTAGTATTACTGAGCTGTGGGATGGTGTTACTGAACTCTGGGTTAGTGTTGGTGATCTGTGGGTTAGTGTTACTGACCGTAGGTTAGCATTGGTGAGCTGTGGGTTAGTGTAAGTGAGCAGTGGGTTAGTGTTACTGAGCTGTGGGTTAGTGTTGGTGAGCTGTAGGTTAGTGTTACTGAGCTGTGGGTTAGTGTTACTGAGCTGTGGGTTGCTGAGCTGTCGATTAGTTTTACTGAGCTGTGGGTTAGTGCAACTGAGCTGTGGGTTAGTGTTACTGAGCTGTAGGTTAGTGTTACTGAGCTGTGGGTTAGTGTTACTGAGCTGTGGGTTGCTGAGCTGTAGGTTAGTGTTACTAAGCTGTGGGTTAGTGTTACTGAGCTGTGGGTTGCTGAGCTGTAGGTTAGTGTTACTAAGCTGTGGGTTCGTGTTACTGAGCTGTGGGTTGCTGAGCTGTAGGTTAGTGTTGCTGAGAAGTGGGTTAGTATTAGTGAGCAGAGGGTTAGTATTAGTGAGCCGTGGGTTAGTGTTACTGAGCTGTGGTTAGTGTTACTGAGCTGTGGGTTAGTGTTACTGAGCTGTGGGTTAGTGTTAGGGAGCAGTGGGTTAGTGTTAGTGATCTGTGGGTTGCTGAGCTGTGGGTTAGTGTTGCTGAGCTGTGGGTTAGTTTTACTGAGCTGTGGGTTAGTGTTACTGAGCTGTGGGTTGCTGAGTGTTAGGTTAGTGTTGCTGAGCGGTGGGTTAGTGTTACTGAGCGGTGGGTTAGTGTTACTGAGCTGTGCATTAGTGAGCTGTGGGTTAGTGCTGCTGAGCTGTGGGTTCGTGTTACTGATCTGTGGGTTAGTGTTAGTGAGCAGTGGGTTAGCGTTAGTGATCTGTGGGTTGCTGAGCTGTGGGTTAGTGTTGCTGAGCTGTGGGTTAGTTTTACTGAGCTGTGGGTTAGTGTTACTGAGCTGTGGGTTAGTGTTACTGAGCTATGGGTTAGTGAGCTGTGGGTTAGTGTTACTGAGCTGTGGGTTAGTGTTGGTGAGCTGTGGGTTAGTGTTAGTGAGCTGTAGATTAGTGCTGGTGAGGTGTGGGTTAGTGTTAGTGAGCTGTTGGTTAGTATTACTGAGCTGTGGGTTAGTGTTACTGAGCTGTGGGTTAGTGTTAGTGAGCTGTGGCTTAGTGAGCTGGGGGGTAGTGTTACTGAGCTGTAGATTAGTGCTGGTGAGCTGTTGGTTAGCGTTAGTGAGCTGTGGGTTAGTATTACTGAGCTGTCTGATGGTGTTACTGAACTCTGGGTTAGTGTTGGTGAGCTGTGGGTTAGTGTTACTGACCGTAGGATAGCATTGGTGAGCTGTGGGTTAGTGTAAGTGAGCTGTGGGTTAGTGTTACTGAGCTGTGGGTTGCTGAGCTGTGGATTAGTTTTACTGAGCTGTGGGTTAGTGTTACTGAGCTGTGGGTTAGTGTTACTGAGCTGTAGGTTAGTGTTACTGAGCTGTGGGTTACTGTTACTGAGCTGTGGGTTGCTGAGCTGTAGGTTAGTGTTACTAAGCTGTGGGTTAGTGTCACTGAGCAGTGGGTTGCTGAGCTGTAGGTTAGTGTTACTAAGCTGTGGGTTCGTGTTACTGAGCTGTGGGTTGCTGAGCTGTAGGTTAGTGTTGCTGAGAAGTGGGTTAGTATTAGTGAGCAGAGGGTTAGTATTAGTGAGCCGTGGGTTAGTGTTACTGAGCTGTGGTTAGTGTTACTGAGCTGTGGGTTAGTGTTACTGAGCTGTGGGTTAGTGTTAGGGAGCAGTGGGTTAGTGTTAGTGATCTGTGGGTTGCTGAGCTGTGGGTTAGTGTTGCTGAGCTGTGGGTTAGTTTTACTGAGCTGTGGGTTAGTGTTACTGAGCTGTGGGTTGCTGAGTGTTAGGTTAGTGTTGCTGAGCGGTGGGTTAGTGTTACTGAGCGGTGGCTTAGTGTTACTGAGCTGTGGGTTAGTCAGCTGTGGGTTAGTGCTGCTGAGCTGTGGGTTAGTGTTACTGATCTGTGGGTTAGTGTTAGTGAGCAGTGGGTTAGCGTTAGTGATCTGTGGGTTGCTGAGCTGTGGGTTAGTGTTGCTGAGCTGTGGGTTAGTTTTACTGAGCTGTGGGTTAGTGTTACTGAGCTGTGGGTTAGTGTTACTGAGCTATGGGTTAGTGAGCTGTGGGTTAGTGTTACTGAGCTGTGGGTTAGTGTTGGTGAGCTGTGGGTTAGTGTTAGTGAGCTGTGGGTTACTGTTGGTGAGCTGTGGGTTGTGTTAGTGAGCTGTGGGTTAGTGTTGATGAGCTGTGGGTTAGTGTTACTGAGCTGGGGGTTAGTGTTAGTGAGCTGTGGGTTAGTTTTACTGAGCTGTAGATTAGTGCTGGTGAGCTGTGGGTTAGCGTTAGTGAGCTGTTGGTTAGTATTACTGAGCTGTGGGTTAGTGGTACTGAGCTGTGGGTTAGTGTTGGTGAGCTGTGGGTTGGTGTTGGCGAGCTGTGGGTTACTGTTGGTGAGCTGTGGGTTAGTGTTAGTGAGCTGTGGGTTAGTGTTTCTGAGCTGTGGGTTAGTGTTGGTGAGCTGTGGGTTAGCGTTACTGAGCTGTGGGTTAGTGAGCTGTGGGTTAGCGTTACTGAGCTGTGGGTTAGTGTTACTCAGCTGTGGGTTAGTGTTGGTGAGCTGTGCGTTAGTGTTACTGAGCTTTGGGTTAGTTAGCTGTGGGTTAGTTTTTACTGAGCTGTAGGTTAGTGTTGCTGAGCTGTGGGTTAGTGTTACTGAGCTGTGGGTTAGTGTTAGTGAGCAGTGGGTTAGTGTTAGTGAGCCGTGGGTTAGTGTTACTGAGCTGTGGGTTAGTGTTAGTGAGCTGTGGGTTAGGGAGCTGTGGATTAGTGTTACTGAGCTGTAGGTTAGTGTTGCTGAGCTGTAGGTTAGTTTTACTGAGCTATGGGTTAGTGTTAGTGAGCTGTGGGCTACTGTTACTGAGCTGTGGGTTAGTGTTACTGAGCTGTAGGTTAGTGTTGGTGAGCTATGGGTTAGTGTTACTGAGCTCTGGGTTAGTGAGCTGTGGGTTAGTGTTGCTGAGCTGTGGATTAGTGTTACTCAGCTGTGGGTTAGTGTTAGTGAGCTGTGGGTTAGTGTTACTGAGCTGTAGATTAGCGCTGGTGAGCTGTGGGTTAGCGTTAGTGAGCTGTGGGTTAGTATTACTGAGCTGTGGGTTAGTGTTACTGAGCTGTGAGTTAGTGTTACTGAGCTGTCGATTAGTGTTGGTGAGATGTGGGTTAGCGTTAGTGAGCTGTGGGTTAGTTTTACAGAGCTGTGGGTTAGTGTTACTGAGCTGTGCGTTAGTGTTGGTGAGCTGTGGGTTAGTGTTAGTGAGCTGTGGGTTAGTTTTACTGCGCTGTGGGTTAGTGTTAGTGAGCTGTGGGTTAGTGTTGCTGAGCTGTCGATTAGTGTTACTGAGCTGTGGGTTAGTGTTGGTGAGCTGTGGGTTAGTGTTACTGAGCTGTAGATTAGTGCTGGTGAGCTGTGGGTTAGCGTTAGTGAGCTGTGGGTTAGTGTTACTGAGCTGTGGGTTAGTGTTGCTGAGCTGTGGGTTAGTGTTACTGAGCTGTGGGTTAGTGTTGGTGAGCTGTGGGTTAGTGTTAGTGAGCTGTGGGTTAGTTTTACTGCGCTGTGGGTTAGTGTTAGTGAGCTGTGGGTTAGTGTTGCTGAGCTGTGGATTAGTGTTACTGAGCTGTGGGTTAGTGTTAGTGAGCTGTGGGTTAGTGTTACTGAGCTGTCGATTAGTGTTTGTGAGATGTGGGTTAGCGTTAGTGAGCTGTGGGTTAGTTTTACAGAGCTGTGGGTTAGTGTTACTGAGCTGTAGGTTAGTGTTTTTGAGCTGTGGGTTAGTGTTACTGAGCTGTGGGTTAGTTTTACTGCGCTGTGGGTTAGTGTTAGTGAGCTGTGGGTTCGTGTTGCTGAGCTGTGGATTAGTGTTACTGAGCTGTGGGTTAGTGTTAGTGAGCTGTGGGTTAGTGTTACTGAGCTGTAGATTAGTGCTGGTGAGCTGTGGGTTAGTGTTAGTGAGTTGTGGGTTAGTATTACTGAGCTGTGGGTTAGTGTTGGTGAGCTGTGGGTTAGTGTTACTGAGCTATCGATTAGTGTTGGTGAGCTGTGGGTTAGCGTTAGTGAGCTGTGGGTTAGTTTTACAGGGCTGTGGGTTAGTGTTACTGAGCTGTGGGTTAGTGTTGGTGAGCTCTGGATTAGTGTTAGTGAGCTGTGGGTTACTGCTGGTGAGCTGTGGGGTAGTGTTAGTGAACTGTAGGTTAGTATTAGTGAGCAGTAGGTTAGCGTTAGTGAGCTGTGGGTTAGTGTTACTGAGCTGTAAGTAGTGCTGGTTAGCTGTGGGTTAGCGTTAGTGAGCTGTGGGTTAGTATTACTAGGCTGTGTGTTAGTGTTACTGAGCTGTGGGTTAGTGTTGGTGAGCTGTGGGTTAGTATTAGTGAGCAGTAGGTTAGCGTTGGTGAGCTGTCAGTTAGTGTTGGTGAGCTGTGGGTTAGCGTTAGTGAGCTGTGGGTTAGTTTTACAGAGCTGTGGGTTAGTGTTACTGAGGTGTGGGTTAGTGTTGGTGAGCTGTGGGTTAGTGTCAGTGAGCTGTGGGTTACTGCTGGTGAGCTGTGGGTTCGTGTTACTGAGCTGTGGGTTAGTGTTAGTGAGCTGTGGGTTAGTGAGCTGGGGGGTAGTGTTACTGAGCTGTAGATTAGTGCTGGTGAGCTGTGGGTTAGCGTTAGTGAGCTGTGGGTTAGTATTACTGAGCTGTGCGTTAGTGTTACTGAGCAGTGGGTTAGTGTTGGTGAGCTGTGGGTTAGTGTTACTGACCGTAGGTTAGCATTGGTGAGCTGTGGGTTAGTGTAAGTGAGCTGTGGGTTAGTGTTACTGAGCTGTGGGTTAGTGTTGGTGAGCTGTAGGTTAGTGTTACTGAGCTGTGGGTTAGTGTTACTGAGCTGTGGGTTGCTGAGCTGTGGATTAGTTTTACTGAGCTGTGGGTTAGTGTTACTGAGCTGTGCGTTAGTGTTACTGAGCTGTAGGTTAGTGTTACTGAGCTGTGGGTTAGTGTTACTGAGCTGTGGGTTAGTGTTGGTGAGCTGTAGGTTAGTGTTACTGAGCTGTGGGTTGCTGAGCTGTAGGTTAGTGTTACTGAGCTGTGGGTTAGTGTTACTGAGCTGTGGGTTGCTGAGCTGTGGGTTAGTTTTACTGAGCTGTGGGTTAGTTTTACTGAGCAGTGGGTTAGTGTTACTGAGCTGTACGTTAGTGTTGCTGATCTGTAGGCTAGTGTTACTGAGCTGTGTGTTGCTCAGCTGTAGGTTAGTGTTACTGAGCTGTGGGTTAGTGTTACTGAGCTGTGGGTTGCTGAGCTGTAGGTTAGTGTTACTAAGCTGTGTGTTAGTGTTACTGAGCTGTGGGTTGCTGAGCTGTAGGTTAGTGTTACTAAGCTGTGTGTTAGTGTTACTGAGCTGTGGGTTGCTGAGCTGTAGGTTAGTGTTACTAAGCTGTGGGTTCGTGTTACTGAGCTGTGGGTTGCTGAGCTGTAGGTTAGTGTTGCTGAGAAGTGGGTTAGTATTAGTGAGCAGAGGGTTAGTATTAGTGAGCCGTGGGTTAGTGTTACTGAGCTGTGGTTAGTGTTACTGAGCTGTGGGTTAGTGTTACTGAGCTGTGGGTTAGTGTTAGGGAGCAGTGGGTTAGTGTTAGTGATCTGTGGGTTGCTGAGCTGTGGGTTAGTGTTGCTGAGCTGTGGGTTAGTTTTACTGAGCTGTGGGTTAGTGTTACTGAGTTGTGGGTTGCTGAGTGTTAGGTTAGTGTTGCTGAGCGGTGGGTTAGTGTTACTGAGCGGTGGGTTAGTGTTACTGAGCTGTGGGTTAGTGAACTGTGGGTTAGTGCTGCTGAGCTGTGGGTTAGTGTTACTGATCTGTGGGTTAGTGTTAGTGAGCAGTGGGTTAGCGTTAGTGATCTGTGGGTTGCTGAGCTGTGGGTTAGTGTTGCTGAGCTGTGGGTTAGTTTTACTGAGCTGTGGGTTAGTGTTACTGAGCTGTGGGTTAGTGTTACTGAGCTATGGGGTAGTGAGCTGTAGGTTAGTGTTACTGAGCTGTGGGTTAGTGTTGGTGATCTGTGGGTTAGTGTTAGTGAGCTGTGGGTTACTGTTTGTGAGCTGTGGGTTGTGTTAGTGAGCTGTGGGTTAGTGTTGATGAGCTGTGGGTTAGTGTTACTGAGCTGTGGGTTAGTGTTAGTGAGCTGTGGGTTAGTGTTACTGAGGTGTAGATTAGTGCTGGTGAGCTGTGGGTTAGTGTTAGTGAGCTGTTGGTTAGTATTACTGAGCTGTGGGTTAGTGTTACTGAGCTGTGGGTTAGTGTTAGTGAGCTGTGGCTTAGTGAGCTGGGGGGTAGCGTTACTGAGCTGTAGATTAGTGCTGGTGAGCTGTGGGTTAGCGTTAGTGAGCTGTGGGTTAGTATTACTGAGCTGTGGGTTAGTGTTACTGAACTCTGGGTTAGTGTTGGTGAGCTGTGGGTTAGTGTTACTGACCGTAGGTTAGCATTGGTGAGCTGTGGGTTAGTGTAAGTGAGCTGTGGGTTAGTGTTACTGAGCTGTGGGTTAGTGTTGGTGAGCTGTAGGTTAGTGTTACTGAGCTGTGGGTTAGTTTTACTGAGCTGTGGGTTGCTGAGCTGTGGATTAGTTTTACTGAGCTGTGGGTTAGTGTTACTGAGCTGTGGGTTAGTGTTACTGAGCTGTAGGTTAGTGTTACTGAGCTGTGGGTTAGTGTTACTGAGCTGTGGGTTAGTGTTGGTGAGCTGTAGGTTAGTGTTACTGAGCTGTGGGTTGCTGAGCGGTAGGTTAGTGTTACTGAGCTGTGGGTTAGTGTTACTGAGCTGTGGGTTGCTGAGCTGTGGGTTAGTTTTACTGAGCTGTGGGTTAGTTTTACTGAGCAGTGGGTTAGTGTTACTGAGCTGTGTGTTGCTCAGCTGTAGGTTAGTGTTACTGAGCTGTGGGTTAGTGTTACTGAGCTGTGGGTTGCTGAGCTGTAGGTTAGTGTTACTAAGCTGTGGGTTAGTGTTACTGAGCTGTGGGTTGCTGAGCTGTAGGTTAGTGTTACTAAGCTGTGGGTTCGTATTACTGAGCTGTGGGTTGCTGAGCTGTAGGTTAGTGTTGCTGAGAAGTGGGTTAGTATTAGAGAGCAGAGGGTTAGTATTAGTGAGCCGTGGGTTAGTGTTACTGAGCTGTGGTTAGTGTTACTGAGCTGTGGGTTAGTGTTACTGAGCTGTGGGTTAGTGTTAGGGAGCAGTGGGTTAGTGTTAGTGATCTGTGGGTTGCTGAGCTGTGGGTTAGTGTTGCTGAGCTGTGGGTTAGTTTTACTGAGCTGTGGGTTAGTGTTACTGAGCTGTGGGTTGCTGAGTGTTAGGTTAGTGTTGCTGAGCGGTGGGTTAGTGTTACTGAGCAGTGGGTTAGTGTTACTGAGCTGTGGGTTAGTGTTGGTGAGCTGTGGGTTAGTGTTAGTGAGCTGTGGGTTACTGTTGGTGAGCTGTGGGTTGTGTTAGTGAGCTGTGGGTTAGTGTTGATGAGCTGTGGGTTAGTGTTACTGAGCTGTGGGTTAGTGTTAGTGAGCTGTGGGTTAGTGTTACTGAGCTGTAGATTAGTCCTGGTGAGCTGTGGGTTAGCATTAGTGAGCTGTGGGTTAGTGTTACTGAGCTGTGGGTTAGTGTTGCTGAGCTGTGGGTTAGTGTTACTGAGCTGTGGTTTATTGTTAGTGAGCTGTGGGTTACTGCTGGTGATCTGTGGGTTAGTGTTACTGAGCTGTGGGTTAGTGTTAGTGAGCTGTGGGTTAGTGAGCTGGGGGGTAGTGTTACTGAGCTGTAGATTAGTGCTGGTGAGCTGTGGGTTAGCGTTAGTGAGCTGTGGGTTAGTATTACTGAGCTGTGGGTTAGTGTTACTGAGCTCTGTGTTAGTGTTGGTGAGCTGTGGGTTAGTGTTACTGAGCCGTAGGTTAGCATTGGTGAGCTGTGGGTTAGTGTAAGTGAGCTGTGGGTTAGTGTTACTGAGCTGTGGGTTAGTGTTGCTGAGCTGTAGGTTAGTGTTGCTGAGCTGTGGGTTAGTGTTAGTGAGCTGTGGGTTAGTGAGCAGGGGGGTAGTGTTACTGAGCTGTAGATTAGTGCTGGTGAGCTCTGGGTTAGCGTTAGTGAGCTGTGGTTTAGTATTACTGAGGTGTAGATTAGTGCTGGTGAGCTGTGGGTTAGTGTTAGTGAGCTGTTGGTTAGTATTACTGAGCTGTGGGTTAGTGTTACTGAGCTGTGGGTTAGTGTTAGTGAGCTGTGGCTTAGTGAGCTGGGGGGTAGCGTTACTGAGCTGTGGGTTAGTATTACTGAGCTGTGGGTTAGTGTTACTGAACTCTGGGTTAGTGTTGGTGAGCTGTGGGTTAGTGTTACTGACCGTAGGTTAGCATTGGTGAGCTGTGGGTTAGTGTAAGTGAGCTGTGGGTTAGTGTTACTGAGCTGTGGGTTAGTGTTGGTGAGCTGTAGGTTAGTGTTACTGAGCTGTGGGTTAGTTTTACTGAGCTGTGGGTTGCTGAGCTGTGGATTAGTTTTACTGAGCTGTGGGTTAGTGTTACTGAGCTGTGGGTTAGTGTTACTGAGCTGTGGGTTAGTGTTACTGAGCTGTGGGTTAGTGTTGGTGAGCTGTAGGTTAGTGTTACTGAGCTGAGGGTTGCTGAGCTGTAGGTTAGTGTTACTGAGCTGTGGGTTAGTGTTACTGAGCTGTGGGTTGCTGAGCTGTGGGTTAGTTTTACTGAGCTGTGGGTTAGTTTTACTGAGCAGTGGGTTAGTGTTACTGAGCTGTGTGTTGCTCAGCTGTAGGTTAGTGTTACTGAGCTGTGGGTTAGTGTTACTGAGCTGTTGGTTGCTGAGCTGTAGGTTAGTGTTACTAAGCTGTGGGTTAGTGTTACTGAGCTGTGGGTTGCTGAGCTGTAGGTTAGTGTTACTAAGCTGTGGGTTCGTATTACTGAGCTGTGGGTTGCTGAGCTGTAGGTTAGTGTTGCTGAGAAGTGGGTTAGTATTAGTGAGCAGAGGGTTAGTATTAGTGAGCCGTGGGTTAGTGTTACTGAGCTGTGGTTAGTGTTACTGAGCTGTGGGTTAGTGTTACTGAGCTGTGGGTTAGTGTTAGGGAGCAGTGGGTTAGTGTTAGTGATCTGTGGGTTGCTGAGCTGTGGGTTAGTGTTGCTGAGCTGTGGGTTAGTTTTACTGAGCTGTGGGTTGCTGAGTGTTAGGTTAGTGTTGCTGAGCGGTGGGTTAGTGTTACTGAGCTGTGGGTTAGTGTTGGTGAGCTGTGGGTTAGTGTTAGTGAGCTGTGGGTTACTGTTGGTGAGCTGTGGGTTGTGTTAGTGAGCTGTGGGTTAGTGTTGATGAGCTGTGGGTTAGTGTTACTGAGCTGTGGGTTAGTGTTAGTGAGCTGTGGGTTAGTGTTACTGAGCTGTAGATTAGTCCTGGTGAGCTGTGGGTTAGCGTTAGTGAGCTGTGGGTTAGTGTTACTGAGCTGTGGGTTAGTGTTGCTGAGCTGTGGGTTAGTGTTACTGAGCTGTGGTTTATTGTTAGTGAGCTGTGGGTTACTGCTGGTGATCTGTGGGTTAGTGTTACTGAGCTGTGGGTTAGTGTTAGTGAGCTGTGGGTTAGTGAGCTGGGGGGTAGTGTTACTGAGCTGTAGATTAGTGCTGGTGAGCTCTGGGTTAGCGTTAGTGAGCTGTGGGTTAGTATTACTGAGCTGTGGGTTAGTGTTACTGAGCTCTGTGTTAGTGTTGGTGAGCTGTGGGTTAGTGTTACTGAGCCGTAGGTTAGCATTGGTGAGCTGTGGGTTAGTGTAAGTGAGCTGTGGGTTAGTGTTACTGAGCTGTGGGTTAGTGTTGCTGAGCTGTAGGTTAGTGTTGCTGAGCTGTGGGTTAGTGTTACTGAGCTGTGGGTTAGTGTTAGTGAGCTGTGGGTTAGTGTTACTGAGCTGTAGATTAGTGCTGGTGAGCTGTGGGTTAGCGTTAGTGAGCTGTGGGTTAGTGTTACTCAGCTGTGGGTTAGTGTTGCTGAGCTGTGGGTTAGCGTTAGTGAGCTGTGGGTTAGTGTTACTCAGCTGTGGGTTAGTGTTGCTGAGCTGTGGGTTAGTGTTACTCAGCTGTGTGTTAGTGTTGCTGAGCTGTGGGTTAGTGTTACTGAGCTGTGGGTTAGTGTTGGTGAGCTGTGGGTTAGTGTTAGTGAGCTGTGGGTTACTGCTGGTGAGCTGTGGGTTAGTGTTACTGAGCTGTGGGTTAGTGTTAGTGAGCTGTGGGTTAGTGAGCAGGGGGGTAGTGTTACTGAGCTGTAGATTAGTGCTGGTGAGCTCTGGGTTAGCGTTAGTGAGCTGTGGTTTAGTATTACTGAGCTGTGGGTTAGTGTTACTGAGCTCTGAGTTAGTGTTGGTGAGCTGTGGGTTAGTGTTACGGAGCCATAGGTTAGCATTGGTGAGCTGTGGGTTAGTGTAAGTGAGCTGTGGGTTAGTGTTACTGAGCTGTGGGTTAGTGTTGCTGAACTGTAGGTAAGTGTTTCTGAGATGTGGGTTAGTTTTAATGAGCTGTGGGTTGCTGAGCTGTAGGTTAGTGTTAATGAGCTGTAGGTTAGTGTTGGTGAGCTATGGGTTAGTGTTACTGAGCTCTGGGTTAGTGAGCTGTGGGTTAGTGCTGCTGAGCTGTGGGTTAGTATTACTCAGCTGTGGGTTTGTGTTAGTGAGCAGTGGGTTACTGTTAGTGATCTGTGGGTTGCTGAAATGTGGGTTAGTGTTGCTGAGCTGTGGGTTAGTTTTACTGAGCTGTGGGTTAGTGTTACTGAGCTGTGGGTTAGTGTTGGTGAGCTGTGGGTTAGTGTTAGTGAGTTGTGGGTTACTGTTGGTGCGCTGTGGGTTAGTGTTAGTGAGCTGTGGGTTAGTGTTACTCAGCTGTAGATTAGTGCTGGTGAGCTGTGGGTTAGCCTTAGTGAGCTGTGGGTTAGTGTTGCTGAGCTGTAGATTAGTGTTACTGAGCTGTGGGTTAGCGTTAGTGAGCTGTGGGTTAGTTTTACAGAGCTGTGGGTTAGTGAGCTGTGGGTTAGTGTTACTGAGCTGTGGGTTACTGTTGGTGAGCTGTGGGTTAGTGTTAGTGAGCTGTGGGATAGTTTTACTGCGCTGTGGGTTAGTGTTAGTGAGCTGTGGGTTAGTGTAGCTGAGCTGTGGATTAGTGTTACTGAGCTGTGGGTTAGTGTTAGTGAGCTGTGGGTTAGTGTTACTGAGCTGTAGATTAGTGCTGGTGAGCTGTGGGTTAGCGTTAGTGAGCTGTCGGTTAGTATTACTGAGCTGTGGGTTAGTGTTACTGAGCTGTGGGTTAGTGTTACTGAGCTGTGGGTTAGTGTTGCTGAGCTGTGGGTTAGTGTTACTAAGCTGTGGGTTAGTGTTGGTGAGCTGTGGGTTAGTGTTAGTGAGCTGTGGGTTAGTTTTACTGCGCTGTGGGTTAGTGTTAGTGAGCTGTGGGTTAGTGTTGCTGAGCTGTGGATTAGTGTTACTGAGCTGTGGGTTAGTGTTAGTGAGCTGTGGGTTAGTGTTACTGAGCTGTAGATTAGTGCTGGTGAGCTGTGGGTTAGCGTTAGTGAGCTGTGGGTTAGTGTTAGTGAGCTGTGGGTTAGTGTTACTGAGCTGTAGATTAGTGCTGGTGAGCTGTGGGTTAGCGTTAGTGAGCTGCCGGTTAGTATTACTGAGCTGTGGGTTAGTGTTACTGAGCTGTGGGTTAGTGTTGCTGAGCTGTGGGTTGGTGTTACTGAGCTGTGGGTTAGTGTTACTAAGCTGTGGGTTAGTGTTGGTGAGCTGTGGGTTAGTGTTAGTGAGCTGTGGGTTAGTTTTACTGCGCTGTGGGTTAGTGTTAGTGAGCTGTGGGTTAGTGTTGCTGAGCTGTGGATTAGTGTTACTGAGCTGTGGGTTAGTGTTAGTGAGCTGTGGGTTAGTGTTACTGAGCTGTAGATTAGTGCTGGTGAGCTGTGGGTTAGCGTTAGTGAGCTGTGGGTTAGTATTACTGAGCTGTGGGTTAGTGTTACTGAGCTGTGGGTTAGTGTTACTGAGCTGTCGATTAGTGTTGGTGAGATGTGGGTTAGCATTAGTGAGCTGTGGGTTAGTTTTACAGAGCTGTGGGTTAGTGTTACTGAGCTGTGGGTTAGTGTTGGTGAGCTGTGGGTTAGTGTTAGTGAGCTGTGGGTTAGTTTTACTGCGCTGTGGGTTAGTGTTAGTGAGCTGTGGGTTAGTGTTGCTGAGCTGTCGATTAGTGTTACTGAGCTGTGGGTTAGTGTTAGTGAGCTGTGGGTTAGTGTTACTGAGCTGTAGATTAGTGCTGGTGAGCTGTGGGTTAGCGTTAGTGAGCTGTGGGTTACTATTACTGAGCTGTGGGTTAGTGTTACTGAGCTGTGGGTTAGTGTTGCTGAGCTGTGGGTTAGTGTTGCTGAGCTGTGGGTTAGTGTTACTGAGCTGTGGGTTAGTGTTGGTGAGCTGTGGGTTAGTGATAGTCAGCTGTGGGTTAGTTTTACTGCGCTGTGGGTTAGTGTTAGTAAGCTGTGGGTTAGTGTTGCTGAGCTGTGGATTAGTGTTACTGAGCTGTGGGTTAGTGTTAGTGAGCTGTGGGTTAGTGTTACTGAGCTGTCGATTAGTGTTTGTGAGATGTGGGTTAGCGTTAGTGAGCTGTGGGTTAGTTTTACAGAGCTGTGGGTTAGTGTTACTGAGCTGTGGGTTAGTGTTGGTGAGCTGTGGGTTAGTGTTACTGAGCTGTGGGTTAGTTTTACTGCGCTGTGGGTTAGTGTTAGTGAGCTGTGGGTTAGTGTTGCTGAGCTGTGGATTAGTGTTACTGAGCTGTGGGTTAGTGTTAGTGAGCTGTGGGTTAGTGTTACTGAGCTGTAGATTAGTGCTGGTGAGCTGTGGGTTAGCGTTAGTGAGTTGTGGGTTAGTATTACTGAGCTGTGGGTTAGTGTTGGTGAGCTGTGGGTTAGTGTTACTGAGCTATCGATTAGTGTTGGTGAGCTGTCGGTTAGCGTTAGTGAGCTGTGGGTTAGTTTTACAGGGCTGTGGGTTAGTGTTACTGAGCTGTGGGTTAGTGTTGGTGAGCTCTGGATTAGTGTTAGTGAGCTGTGGGTTACTGCTGGTGAGCTGTGGGTTAGTGTTAGTGAGCTGTAGGTTAGTATTAGTGAGCAGTAGGTTAGTGTTAGTGAGCTGTGGGTTAGTGTTACTGAGCTGTAGATTAGTGCTGGTGAGCTGTGGGTTAGCGTTAGTGAGCTGTGGGTTAGTATTACTAGGCTGTGGGTTAGTGTTACTGAGCTGTGGGTTAGTGTTGGTGAGCTGTGGGTTCGTATTAGTGAGCAGTAGGTTAGCGTTGGTGAGCTGTGAGTTAGTGTTAGTGAGCTGTGGGTTAGTGTTACTGAGCTGTCGATTAGTGTTGGTGAGCTGTGGGTTAGCGTTAGTGAGCTGTGGGTTAGTTTTACAGAGCTGTGGGTTAGTGTTACTGAGCTGTGGGTTAGTGTTGGTGAGCTGTGGGTTAGTGTTACTGAGCTGTGGGTTGCTGAGCTGTAGGTTAGTGTTGCTGAGAAGTGGGTTAGTATTAGTGAGCAGAGGGTTAGTATTAGTGAGCCGTGGGTTAGTGTTACTGAGCTGTGGTTAGTGTTACTGAGCTGTGGGTTAGTGTTACTGAGCTGTGGGTTAGTGTTAGGGAGCAGTGGGTTAGTGTTAGTGATCTGTGGGTTGCTGAGCTGTGGGTTAGTGTTGCTGAGCTGTGGGTTAGTTTTACTGAGCTGTGGGTTAGTGTTACTGAGCTGTGGGTTGCTGAGTGTTAGGTTAGTGTTGCTGAGCGGTGGGTTAGTGTTACTGAGCGGTGGCTTAGTGTTACTGAGCTGTGGGTTAGTCAGCTGTGGGTTAGTGCTGCTGAGCTGTGGGTTAGTGTTACTGATCTGTGGGTTAGTGTTAGTGAGCAGTGGGTTAGCGTTAGTGATCTGTGGGTTGCTGAGCTGTGGGTTAGTGTTGCTGAGCTGTGGGTTAGTTTTACTGAGCTGTGGGTTAGTGTTACTGAGCTGTGGGTTAGTGTTACTGAGCTATGGGTTAGTGAGCTGTGGGTTAGTGTTACTGAGCTGTGGGTTAGTGTTGGTGAGCTGTGGGTTAGTGTTAGTGAGCTGTGGGTTACTGTTGGTGAGCTGTGGGTTGTGTTAATGAGCTGTGGGTTAGTGTTGATGAGCTGTGGGTTAGTGTTACTGAGCTGGGGGTTAGTGTTAGTGAGCTGTGGGTTAGTTTTACTGAGCTGTAGATTAGTGCTGGTGAGCTGTGGGTTAGCGTTAGTGAGCTGTTGGTTAGTATTACTGAGCTGTGGGTTAGTGGTACTGAGCTGTGGGTTAGTGTTGGTGAGCTGTGGGTTGGTGTTGGCGAGCTGTGGGTTACTGTTGGTGAGCTGTGGGTTAGTGTTAGTGAGCTGTGGGTTAGTGTTTCTGAGCTGTGGGTTAGTGTTGGTGAGCTGTGGGTTAGCGTTACTGAGCTGTGGGTTAGTGAGCTGTGGGTTAGCGTTACTGAGCTGTGGGTTAGTGTTACTCAGCTGTGGGTTAGTGTTGGTGAGCTGTGCGTTAGTGTTACTGAGCTTTGGGTTAGTTAGCTGTGGGTTAGTTTTTACTGAGCTGTAGGTTAGTGTTGCTGAGCTGTGGGTTAGTGTTACTGAGCTGTGGGTTAGTGTTAGTGAGCAGTGGGTTAGTGTTAGTGAGCCGTGGGTTAGTGTTACTGAGCTGTGGGTTAGTGTTAGTGAGCTGTGGGTTAGGGAGCTGTGGATTAGTGTTACTGAGCTGTAGGTTAGTGTTGCTGAGCTGTAGGTTAGTTTTACTGAGCTATGGGTTAGTGTTAGTGAGCTGTGGGCTACTGTTACTGAGCTGTGGGTTAGTGTTACTGAGCTGTGGGTTGCTGAGCTGTAGGTTAGTGTTGGTGAGCTATGGGTTAGTGTTACTGAGCTGTAGATTAGCGCTGGTGAGCTGTGGGTTAGCGTTAGTGAGCTGTGGGTTAGTATTACCTAGCTGTGGGTTAGTGTTACTGAGCTGTGAGTTAGTGTTACTGAGCTGTCGATTAGTGTTGGTGAGATGTGGGTTAGCGTTAGTGAGCTGTGGGTTAGTTTTACAGAGCTGTGGGTTAGTGTTACTGAGCTGTGCGTTAGTGTTGGTGAGCTGTGGGTTAGTGTTAGTGAGCTGTGGGTTAGTTTTACTGCGCTGTGGGTTAGTGTTAGTGAGCTGTGGGTTAGTGTTGCTGAGCTGTCGATTAGTGTTACTGAGCTGTGGGTTAGTGTTGGTGAGCTGTGGGTTAGTGTTACTGAGCTGTAGATTAGTGCTGGTGAGCTGTGGGTTAGCGTTAGTGAGCTGTGGGTTAGTGTTACTGAGCTGTGGGTTAGTGTTGCTGAGCTGTGGGTTAGTGTTACTGAGCTGTGGGTTAGTATTGGTGAGCTGTGGGTTAGTGTTAGTGAGCTGTGGGTTAGTTTTACTGCGCTGTGGGTTAGTGTTAGTGAGCTGTGGGTTCGTGTTGCTGAGCTGTGGATTAGTGTTACTGAGCTGTGGGTTAGTGTTAGTGAGCTGTGGGTTAGTGTTACTGAGCTGTAGATTAGTGCTGGTGAGCTGTGGGTTAGTGTTAGTGAGTTGTGGGTTAGTATTACTGAGCTGTGGGTTAGTGTTGGTGAGCTGTGGGTTAGTGTTACTGAGCTATCGATTAGTGTTGGTGAGCTGTGGGTTAGCGTTAGTGAGCTGTGGGTTAGTTTTACAGGGCTGTGGGTTAGTGTTACTGAGCTGTGGGTTAGTGTTGGTGAGCTCTGGATTAGTGTTAGTGAGCTGTGGGTTACTGCTGGTGAGCTGTGGGGTAGTGTTAGTGAACTGTAGGTTAGTATTAGTGAGCAGTAGGTTAGCGTTAGTGAGCTGTGGGTTAGTGTTACTGAGCTGTAAGTAGTGCTGGTTAGCTGTGGGTTAGCGTTAGTGAGCTGTGGGTTAGTATTACTAGGCTGTGTGTTAGTGTTACTGAGCTGTGGGTTAGTGTTGGTGAGCTGTGGGTTAGTATTAGTGAGCAGTAGGTTAGCGTTGGTGAGCTGTCAGTTAGTGTTGGTGAGCTGTGGGTTAGCGTTAGTGAGCTGTGGGTTAGTTTTACAGAGCTGTGGGTTAGTGTTACTGAGGTGTGAGTTAGTGTTGGTGAGCTGTGGGTTAGTGTCAGTGAGCTGTGGGTTACTGCTGGTGAGCTGTGGGTTCGTGTTACTGAGCTGTGGGTTAGTGTTAGTGAGCTGTGGGTTAGTGAGCTGGGGGGTAGTGTTACTGAGCTGTAGATTAGTGCTGGTGAGCTGTGGGTTAGCGTTAGTGAGCTGTGGGTTAGTATTACTGAGCTGTGCGTTAGTGTTACTGAGCAGTGGGTTAGTGTTGGTGAGCTGTGGGTTAGTGTTACTGACCGTAGGTTAGCATTGGTGAGCTGTGGGTTAGTGTAAGTGAGCTGTGGGTTAGTGTTACTGAGCTGTGGGTTAGTGTTGGTGAGCTGTAGGTTAGTGTTACTGAGCTGTGGGTTAGTGTTACTGAGCTGTGGGTTGCTGAGCTGTGGATTAGTTTTACTGAGCTGTGGGTTAGTGTTACTGAGCTGTGGGTTAGTGTTACTGAGCTGTAGGTTAGTGTTACTGAGCTGTGGGTTAGTGTTACTGAGCTGTGGGTTAGTGTTGGTGAGCTGTAGGTTAGTGTTACTGAGCTGTGGGTTGCTGAGCTGTAGGTTAGTGTTACTGAGCTGTGGGTTAGTGTTACTGAGCTGTGGGTTGCTAAGCTGTGGGTTAGTTTTACTGAGCTGTGGGTTAGTTTTACTGAGCAGTGGGTTAGTGTTACTGAGCTGTACGTTAGTGTTGCTGATCTGTAGGCTAGTGTTACTGAGCTGTGTGTTGCTCAGCTGTAGGTTAGTGTTACTGAGCTGTGGGTTAGTGTTACTGAGCTGTGGGTTGCTGAGCTGTAGGTTAGTGTTACTAAGCTGTGTGTTAGTGTTACTGAGCTGTGGGTTGCTGAGCTGTATGTTAGTGTTACTAAGCTGTGGGTTCGTGTTACTGAGCTGTGGGTTGCTGAGCTGTAGGTTAGTGTTGCTGAGAAGTGGGTTAGTATTAGTGAGCAGAGGGTTAGTATTAGTGAGCCGTGGGTTAGTGTTACTGAGCTGTGGTTAGTGTTACTGAGCTGTGGGTTAGTGTTACTGAGCTGTGGGTTAGTGTTAGGGAGCATTGGGTTAGTGTTAGTGATCTGTGGGTTGCTGAGCTGTGGGTTAGTGTTGCTGAGCTGTGGGTTAGTTTTACTGAGCTGTGGGTTAGTGTTACTGAGTTGTGGGTTGCTGAGTGTTAGGTTAGTGTTGCTGAGCGGTGGGTTAGTGTTACTGAGCGGTGGGTTAGTGTTACTGAGCTGTGGGTTAGTGAGCTGTGGGTTAGTGCTGCTGAGCTGTGGGTTAGTGTTACTGAGCTGTGGGTTGCTGAGCTGTAGGTTAGTGTTACTAAGCTGTGTGTTAGTGTTACTGAGCTGTGGGTTGCTGAGCTGTAGGTTAGTGTTACTAAGCTGTGGGTTCGTGTTACTGAGCTGTGGGTTGCTGAGCTGTAGGTTAGTGTTGCTGAGAAGTGGGTTAGTATTAGTGAGCAGAGGGTTAGTATTAGTGAGCCGTGGGTTAGTGTTACTGAGCTGTGGTTAGTGTTACTGAGCTGTGGGTTAGTGTTACTGAGCTGTGGGTTAGTGTTAGGGAGCAGTGGGTTAGTGTTAGTGATCTGTGGGTTGCTGAGCTGTGGGTTAGTGTTGCTGAGCTGTGGGTTAGTTTTACTGAGCTGTGGGTTAGTGTTACTGAGTTGTGGGTTGGTGAGTGTTAGGTTAGTGTTGCTGTACGGTGGGTTAGTGTTACTGAGCGGTGGGTTAGTGTTACTGAGCTGTGGGTTAGTGAACTGTGGGTTAGTGCTGCTGAGCTGTGGGTTAGTGTTACTGATCTGTGGGTTAGTGTTAGTGAGCAGTGGGTTAGCGTTAGTGATCTGTGGGTTGCTGAGCTGTGGGTTAGTGTTGCTGAGCTGTGGGTTAGTTTTACTGAGCTGTGGGTTAGTGTTACTGAGCTGTGGGTTAGTGTTACTGAGCTATGGGGTAGTGAGCTGTAGGTTAGTGTTACTGAGCTGTGGGTTAGTGTTGGTGATCTGTGGGTTAGTGTTAGTGAGCTGTGGGTTACTGTTTGTGAGCTGTGGGTTGTGTTAGTGAGCTGTGGGTTAGTGTTGATGAGCTGTGGGTTAGTGTTACTGAGCTGTGGGTTAGTGTTTGTGAGCTGTGGGTTAGTGTTACTGAGGTGTAGATTAGTGCTGGTGAGCTGTGGGTTAGTGTTAGTGAGCTGTTGGTTAGTATTACTGAGCTGTGGGTTAGTGTTACTGAGCTGTGGGTTAGTGTTAGTGAGCTGTGGCTTAGTGAGCTGGGGGGTAGCGTTACTGAGCTGTAGATTAGTGCTGGTGAGCTGTGGGTTAGCGTTAGTGAGCTGTGGGTTAGTATTACTGAGCTGTGGGTTAGTGTTACTGAACTC
Organism: Mobula birostris; assembly: GCF_030028105.1. Lineage (NCBI taxonomy): Eukaryota > Metazoa > Chordata > Chondrichthyes > Myliobatiformes > Myliobatidae > Mobula > Mobula birostris. The sequence continues at coordinate 102,706,344 of NC_092375.1, read as the reverse complement.
TGGGTTAGTGTTGGTGAGCTGTGGGTTAGTGTTACTGACCGTAGGTTAGCATTGGTGAGCTGTGGGTTAGTGTAAGTGAGCTGTGGGTTAGTGTTACTGAGCTGTGGGTTAGTGTTGGTGAGCTGTAGGTTAGTGTTACTGAGCTGTGGATTAGTTTTACTGAGCTGTGGGTTAGTGTTACTGAGCTGTGGGTTAGTGTTACTGAGCTGTAGGTTAGTTTTACTGAGCTGTGGGTTAGTGTTACTGAGCTGTGGGTTAGTGTTGGTGAGCTGTAGGTTAGTGTTACTGAGCTGTGGGTTGCTGAGCGGTAGGTTAGTGTTACTGAGCTGTGGGTTAGTGTTACTGAGCTGTGGGTTGCTGAGCTGTGGGTTAGTTTTACTGAGCTGTGGGTTAGTTTTACTGAGCAGTGGGTTAGTGTTACTGAGCTGTGTGTTGCTCAGCTGTAGGTTAGTGTTACTGAGCTGTGGGTTAGTGTTACTGAGCTGTGGGTTGCTGAGCTGTAGGTTAGTGTTACTAAGCTGTGGGTTAGTGTTACTGAGCTGTGGGTTGCTGAGCTGTAGCTTAGTGTTACTAAGCTGTGGGTTCGTATTACTGAGCTGTGGGTTGCTGAGCTGTAGGTTAGTGTTGCTGAGAAGTGGGTTAGTATTAGAGAGCAGAGGGTTAGTATTAGTGAGCCGTGGGTTAGTGTTACTGAGCTGTGGTTAGTGTTACTGAGCTGTGGGTTAGTGTTACTGAGCTGTGGGTTAGTGTTAGGGAGCAGTGGGTTAGTGTTAGTGATCTGTGGGTTGCTGAGCTGTGGGTTAGTGTTGCTGAGCTGTGGGTTAGTTTTACTGAGCTGTGGGTTAGTGTTACTGAGCTGTGGGTTGCTGAGTGTTAGGTTAGTGTTGCTGAGCGGTGGGTTAGTGTTACTGAGCAGTGGGTTAGTGTTACTGAGCTGTGGGTTAGTGTTGGTGAGCTGTGGGTTAGTGTTAGTGAGCTGTGGGTTACTGTTGGTGAGCTGTGGGTTGTGTTAGTGAGCTGTGGGTTAGTGTTGATGAGCTGTGGGTTAGTGTTACTGAGCTGTGGGTTAGTGTTAGTGAGCTGTGGGTTAGTGTTACTGAGCTGTAGATTAGTCCTGGTGAGCTGTGGGTTAGCGTTAGTGAGCTGTGGGTTAGTGTTACTGAGCTGTGAGTTAGTGTTGCTGAGCTGTGGGTTAGTGTTACTGAGCTGTGGTTTATTGTTAGTGAGCTGTGGGTTACTGCTGGTGATCTGTGGGTTAGTGTTACTGAGCTGTGGGTTAGTGTTAGTGAGCTGTGGGTTAGTGAGCTGGGGGGTAGTGTTACTGAGCTGTAGATTAGTGCTGGTGAGCTGTGGGTTAGCGTTAGTGAGCTGTGGGTTAGTATTACTGAGCTGTGGGTCAGTGTTACTGAACTCTGTGTTAGTGTTGGTGAGCTGTGGGTTAGTGTTACTGAGCCGTAGGTTAGCATTGGTGAGCTGTGGGTTAGTGTAAGTGAGCTGTGGGTTAGTGTTACTGAGCTGTGGGTTAGTGTTGCTGAGCTGTAGGTTAGTGTTGCTGAGCTGTGGGTTAGTGTTACTGAGCTGTGGGTTAGTGTTAGTGAGCTGTGGGTTAGTGTTACTGAGCTGTAGATTAGTGCTGGTGAGCTGTGGGTTAGCGTTAGTGAGCTGTGGGTTAGTGTTACTCAGCTGTGGGTTAGTGTTGCTGAGCTGTGGGTTAGTGTTACTCAGCTGTGTGTTAGTGTTGCTGAGCTGTGGGTTAGTGTTACTGAGCTGTGGGTCAGTGTTGGTGAGCTGTGGGTTAGTGTTAGTGAGCTGTGGGTTACTGCTGGTGAGCTGTGGGTTAGTGTTACTGAGCTGTGGGTTAGTGTTAGTGAGCTGTGGGTTAGTGAGCAGGGGGGTAGTGTTACTGAGCTGTAGATTAGTGCTGGTGAGCTCTGGGTTAGCGTTAGTGAGCTGTGGTTTAGTATTACTGAGGTGTAGATTAGTGCTGGTGAGCTGTGGGTTAGTGTTAGTGAGCTGTTGGTTAGTATTACTGAGCTGTGGGTTAGTGTTACTGAGCTGTGGGTTAGTGTTAGTGAGCTGTGGCTTAGTGAGCTGGGGGGTAGCGTTACTGAGCTGTGGGTTAGTATTACTGAGCTGTGGGTTAGTGTTACTGAACTCTGGGTTAGTGTTGGTGAGCTGTGGGTTAGTGTTACTGACCGTAGGTTAGCATTGGTGAGCTGTGGGTTAGTGTAAGTGAGCTGTGGGTTAGTGTTACTGAGCTGTGGGTTAGTGTTGGTGAGCTGTAGGTTAGTGTTACTGAGCTGTGGGTTAGTTTTACTGAGCTGTGGGTTGCTGAGCTGTGGATTAGTTTTACTGAGCTGTGGGTTAGTGTTACTGAGCTGTGGGTTAGTGTTACTGAGCTGTAGGTTAGTGTTACTGAGCTGTGGGTTAGTGTTACTGAGCTGTGGGTTAGTGTTGGTGAGCTGTAGGTTAGTGTTACTGAGCTGAGGGTTGCTGAGCTGTAGGTTAGTGTTACTGAGCTGTGGGTTAGTGTTACTGAGCTGTGGGTTGCTGAGCTGTGGGTTAGTTTTACTGAGCTGTGGGTTAGTGAGCTGTGGGTTAGTGCTGCTGAGCTGTGGGTTAGTGTTACTGATCTGTGGGTTAGTGTTAGTGAGCAGTGGGTTAGCGTTAGTGATCTGTGGGTTGCTGAGCTGTGGGTTAGTGTTGCTGAGCTGTGGGTTAGTTTTACTGAGCTGTGGGTTAGTGTTACTGAGCTGTGGGTTAGTGTTACTGAGCTATGGGGTAGTGAGCTGTGGGTTAGTGTTACTGAGCTGTGGGTTAGTGTTGGTGAGCTGTGGGTTAGTGTTAGTGAGCTGTGGGTTACTGTTGGTGAGCTGTGGGTTGTGTTAGTGAGCTGTGGGTTAGTGTTCATGAGCTGTGGGTTAGTGTTACTGAGCTGTGGGTTAGTGTTAGTGAGCTGTGGCTTAGTGAGCTGGGGGGTAGTGTTACTGAGCTGTAGATTAGTGCTGGTGAGCTGTGGGTTAGCGTTAGTGAGCTGTGGGTTAGTATTACTGAGCTGTGGAATGGTGTTACTGAACTCTGGGTTAGTGTTGGTGATCTGTGGGTTAGTGTTACTGACCGTAGGTTAGCATTGGTGAGCTGTGGGTTAGTGTAAGTGAGCTGTGGGTTAGTGTTACTGAGCTGTGGGTTAGTGTTGGTGAGCTGTAGGTTAGTGTTACTGAGCTGTGGGTTAGTGTTACTGAGCTGTGGGTTGCTGAGCTGTCGATTAGTTTTACTGAGCTGTGGGTTAGTGCAACTGAGCTGTGGGTTAGTGTTACTGAGCTGTAGGTTAGTGTTACTGAGCTGTGGGTTAGTGTTACTGAGCTGTGGGTTGCTGAGCTGTAGGTTAGTGTTACTAAGCTGTGGGTTAGTGTTACTGAGCTGTGGGTTGCTGAGCTGTAGGTTAGTGTTACTAAGCTGTGGGTTCGTGTTACTGAGCTGTGGGTTGCTGAGCTGTAGGTTAGTGTTGCTGAGAAGTGGGTTAGTATTAGTGAGCAGAGGGTTAGTATTAGTGAGACGTGGGTTAGTGTTACTGAGCTGTGGTTAGTGTTACTGAGCTGTGGGTTAGTGTTACTGAGCTGTGGGTTAGTGTTAGGGAGCAGTGGGTTAGTGTTAGTGATCTGTGGGTTGCTGAGCTGTGGGTTAGTGTTGCTGAGCTGTGGGTTAGTTTTACTGAGCTGTGGGTTAGTGTTACTGAGCTGTGGGTTGCTGAGTGTTAGGTTAGTGTTGCTGAGCGGTGGGTTAGTGTTACTGAGCGGTGGGTTAGTGTTACTGAGCTGTGCATTAGTGAGCTGTGGGTTAGTGCTGCTGAGCTGTGGGTTCGTGTTACTGGTCTGTGGGTTAGTGTTAGTGAGCAGTGGGTTAGCGTTAGTGATCTGTGGGTTGCTGAGCTGTGGGTTAGTGTTGCTGAGCTGTGGGTTAGTTTTACTGAGCTGTGGGTTAGTGTTACTGAGCTGTGGGTTAGTGTTACTGAGCTATGGGTTAGTGAGCTGTGGGTTAGTGTTACTGAGCTGTGGGTTAGTGTTGGTGAGCTGTGGGTTAGTGTTAGTGAGCTGTAGATTAGTGCTGGTGAGGTGTGGGTTAGTGTTAGTGAGCTGTTGGTTAGTATTACTGAGCTGTGGGTTAGTGTTACTGAGCTGTGGGTTAGTGTTAGTGAGCTGTGGCTTAGTGAGCTGGGGGGTAGTGTTACTGAGCTGTAGATTAGTGCTGGTGAGCTGTTGGTTAGCGTTAGTGAGCTGTGGGTTAGTATTACTGAGCTGTCTGATGGTGTTACTGAACTCTGGGTTAGTGTTGGTGAGCTGTGGGTTAGTGTTACTGACCGTAGGATAGCATTGGTGAGCTGTGGGTTAGTGTAAGTGAGCTGTGGGTTAGTGTTACTGAGCTGTGGGTTAGTGTTACTGAGCTGTGGGTTGCTGAGCTGTGGATTAGTTTTACTGAGCTGTGGGTTAGTGTTACTGAGCTGTGGGTTAGTGTTACTGAGCTGTAGGTTAGTGTTACTGAGCTGTGGGTTACTGTTACTGAGCTGTGGGTTGCTGAGCTGTAGGTTAGTGTTACTAAGCTGTGGGTTAGTGTCACTGTGCAGTGGGTTGCTGAGCTGTAGGTTAGTGTTACTAAGCTGTGGGTTCGTGTTACTGAGCTGTGGGTTGCTGAGCTGTAGGTTAGTGTTGCTGAGAAGTGGGTTAGTATTAGTGAGCAGAGGGTTAGTATTAGTGAGCCGTGGGTTAGTGTTACTGAGCTGTGGTTAGTGTTACTGAGCTGTGGGTTAGTGTTACTGAGCTGTGGGTTAGTGTTAGGGAGCAGTGGGTTAGTGTTAGTGATCTGTGGGTTGCTGAGCTGTGGGTTAGTGTTGCTGAGCTGTGGGTTAGTTTTACTGAGCTGTGGGTTAGTGTTACTGAGCTGTGGGTTGCTGAGTGTTAGGTTAGTGTTGCTGAGCGGTGGGTTAGTGTTACTGAGCGGTGGCTTAGTGTTACTGAGCTGTGGGTTAGTCAGCTGTGGGTTAGTGCTGCTGAGCTGTGGGTTAGTGTTACTGATCTGTGGGTTAGTGTTAGTGAGCAGTGGGTTAGCGTTAGTGATCTGTGGGTTGCTGAGCTGTGGGTTAGTGTTGCTGAGCTGTGGGTTAGTTTTACTGAGCTGTGGGTTAGTGTTACTGAGCTGTGGGTTAGTGTTACTGAGCTATGGGTTAGTGAGCTGTGGGTTAGTGTTACTGAGCTGTGGGTTAGTGTTGGTGAGCTGTGGGTTAGTGTTAGTGAGCTGTGGGTTACTGTTGGTGAGCTGTGGGTTGTGTTAGTGAGCTGTGGGTTAGTGTTGATGAGCTGTGGGTTAGTGTTACTGAGCTGGGGGTTAGTGTTAGTGAGCTGTGGGTTAGTTTTACTGAGCTGTAGATTAGTGCTGGTGAGCTGTGGGTTAGCGTTAGTGAGCTGTTGGTTAGTATTACTGAGCTGTGGGTTAGTGGTACTGAGCTGTGGGTTAGTGTTGGTGAGCTGTGGGTTGGTGTTGGCGAGCTGTGGGTTACTGTTGGTGAGCTGTGGGTTAGTGTTAGTGAGCTGTGGGTTAGTGTTTCTGAGCTGTGGGTTAGTGTTGGTGAGCTGTGGGTTAGCGTTACTGAGCTGTGGGTTAGTGAGCTGTGGGTTAGCGTTACTGAGCTGTGGGTTAGTGTTACTCAGCTGTGGGTTAGTGTTGGTGAGCTGTGCGTTAGTGTTACTGAGCTTTGGGTTAGTTAGCTGTGGGTTAGTTTTTACTGAGCTGTAGGTTAGTGTTGCTGAGCTGTGGGTTAGTGTTACTGAGCTGTGGGTTAGTGTTAGTGAGCAGTGGGTTAGTGTTAGTGAGCCGTGGGTTAGTGTTACTGAGCTGTGGGTTAGTGTTAGTGAGCTGTGGGTTAGGGAGCTGTGGATTAGTGTTACTGAGCTGTAGGTTAGTGTTGCTGAGCTGTAGGTTAGTTTTACTGAGCTGTGGGTTAGTGTTAGTGAGCTGTGGGCTACTGTTACTGAGCTGTGGGTTAGTGTTACTGAGCTGTGGGTTGCTGAGCTGTAGGTTAGTGTTGGTGAGCTATGGGTTAGTGTTACTGAGTGGGTTAGTGAGCTGTGGGTTAGTGTTGCTGAGCTGTGGATTAGTGTTACTCAGCTGTGGGTTAGTGTTAGTGAGCTGTGGGTTAGTGTTACTGAGCTGTAGGTTAGTGTTGCTGAGCTGTGAGTTAGTGTTAGTGAGCTGTGGGTTACTGTTACTGAGCTGTGGGTTGCTGAGCTGTAGGTTAGTGTTACTAAGCTGTGGGTTAGTGTCACTGTGCAGTGGGTTGCTGAGCTGTAGGTTAGTGTTACTAAGCTGTGGGTTCGTGTTACTGAGCTGTGGGTTGCTGAGCTGTAGGTTAGTGTTGCTGAGAAGTGGGTTAGTATTAGTGAGCAGAGGGTTAGTATTAGTGAGCCGTGGGTTAGTGTTACTGAGCTGTGGTTAGTGTTACTGAGCTGTGGGTTAGTGTTACTGAGCTGTGGGTTAGTGTTAGGGAGCAGTGGGTTAGTGTTAGTGATCTGTGGGTTGCTGAGCTGTGGGTTAGTGTTGCTGAGCTGTGGGTTAGTTTTACTGAGCTGTGGGTTAGTGTTACTGAGCTGTGGGTTGCTGAGTGTTAGGTTAGTGTTGCTGAGCGGTGGGTTAGTGTTACTGAGCGGTGGCTTAGTGTTACTGAGCTGTGGGTTAGTCAGCTGTGGGTTAGTGCTGCTGAGCTGTGGGTTAGTGTTACTGATCTGTGGGTTAGTGTTAGTGAGCAGTGGGTTAGCGTTAGTGATCTGTGGGTTGCTGAGCTGTGGGTTAGTGTTGCTGAGCTGTGGGTTAGTTTTACTGAGCTGTGGGTTAGTGTTACTGAGCTGTGGGTTAGTGTTACTGAGCTATGGGTTAGTGAGCTGTGGGTTAGTGTTACTGAGCTGTGGGTTAGTGTTGGTGAGCTGTGGGTTAGTGTTAGTGAGCTGTGGGTTACTGTTGGTGAGCTGTGGGTTGTGTTAGTGAGCTGTGGGTTAGTGTTGATGAGCTGTGGGTTAGTGTTACTGAGCTGGGGGTTAGTGTTAGTGAGCTGTGGGTTAGTTTTACTGAGCTGTAGATTAGTGCTGGTGAGCTGTGGGTTAGCGTTAGTGAGCTGTTGGTTAGTATTACTGAGCTGTGGGTTAGTGGTACTGAGCTGTGGGTTAGTGTTGGTGAGCTGTGGGTTGGTGTTGGCGAGCTGTGGGTTACTGTTGGTGAGCTGTGGGTTAGTGTTAGTGAGCTGTGGGTTAGTGTTTCTGAGCTGTGGGTTAGTGTTGGTGAGCTGTGGGTTAGCGTTACTGAGCTGTGGGTTAGTGAGCTGTGGGTTAGCGTTACTGAGCTGTGGGTTAGTGTTACTCAGCTGTGGGTTAGTGTTGGTGAGCTGTGCGTTAGTGTTACTGAGCTTTGGGTTAGTTAGCTGTGGGTTAGTTTTTACTGAGCTGTAGGTTAGTGTTGCTGAGCTGTGGGTTAGTGTTACTGAGCTGTGGGTTAGTGTTAGTGAGCAGTGGGTTAGTGTTAGTGAGCCGTGGGTTAGTGTTACTGAGCTGTGGGTTAGTGTTAGTGAGCTGTGGGTTAGGGAGCTGTGGATTAGTGTTACTGAGCTGTAGGTTAGTGTTGCTGAGCTGTAGGTTAGTTTTACTGAGCTGTGGGTTAGTGTTAGTGAGCTGTGGGCTACTGTTACTGAGCTGTGGGTTAGTGTTACTGAGCTGTGGGTTGCTGAGCTGTAGGTTAGTGTTGGTGAGCTATGGGTTAGTGTTACTGAGTGGGTTAGTGAGCTGTGGGTTAGTGTTGCTGAGCTGTGGATTAGTGTTACTCAGCTGTGGGTTAGTGTTAGTGAGCTGTGGGTTAGTGTTACTGAGCTGTAGATTAGCGCTGGTGAGCTGTGGGTTAGCGTTAGTGAGCTGTGGGTTAGTATTACTGAGCTGTGGGTTAGTGTTACTGAGCTGTGAGTTAGTGTTACTGAGCTGTCGATTAGTGTTGGTGAGATGTGGGTTAGCGTTAGTGAGCTGTGGGTTAGTTTTACAGAGCTGTGGGTTAGTGTTACTGAGCTGTGCGTTAGTGTTGGTGAGCTGTGGGTTAGTGTTAGTGAGCTGTGGGTTAGTTTTACTGCGCTGTGGGTTAGTGTTAGTGAGCTGTGGGTTAGTGTTGCTGAGCTGTCGATTAGTGTTACTGAGCTGTGGGTTAGTGTTGGTGAGCTGTGGGTTAGTGTTACTGAGCTGTAGATTAGTGCTGGTGAGCTGTGGGTTAGCGTTAGTGAGCTGTGGGTTAGTGTTACTGAGCTGTGGGTTAGTGTTGCTGAGCTGTGGGTTAGTGTTGCTGAGCTGTGGGTTAGTGTTACTGAGCTGTGGGTTAGTGTTGGTGAGCTGTGGGTTAGTGTTAGTGAGCTGTGGGTTAGTTTTACTGCGCTGTGGGTTAGTGTTAGTGAGCTGTGGGTTAGTGTTGCTGAGCTGTGGATTAGTGTTACTGAGCTGTGGGTTAGTGTTAGTGAGCTGTGGGTTAGTGTTACTGAGCTGTCGATTAGTGTTTGTGAGATGTGGGTTAGCGTTAGTGAGCTGTGGGTTAGTTTTACAGAACTGTGGGTTAGTGTTACTGAGCTGTAGGTTAGTGTTTTTGAGCTGTGGGTTAGTGTTACTGAGCTGTGGGTTAGTTTTACTGCGCTGTGGGTTAGTGTTAGTGAGCTGTGGGTTCGTGTTGCTGAGCTGTGGATTAGTGTTACTGAGCTGTGGGTTAGTGTTAGTGAGCTGTGGGTTAGTGTTACTGAGCTGTAGATTAGTGCTGGTGAGCTGTGGGTTAGTGTTAGTGAGTTGTGGGTTAGTATTACTGAGCTGTGGGTTAGTGTTGGTGAGCTGTGGGTTAGTGTTATGAGCTATCGATTAGTGTTGGTGAGCTGTGGGTTAGCGTTAGTGAGCTGTGGGTTAGTTTTACAGGGCTGTGGGTTAGTGTTACTGAGCTGTGGGTTAGTGTTGGTGAGCTCTGGATTAGTGTTAGTGAGCTGTGGGTTACTGCTGGTGAGCTGTGGGGTAGTGTTAGTGAACTGTAGGTTAGTATTAGTGAGCAGTAGGTTAGCGTTAGTGAGCTGTGGGTTAGTGTTACTGAGCTGTAAGTAGTGCTGGTTAGCTGTGGGTTAGCGTTAGTGAGCTGTGGGTTAGTATTACTAGGCTGTGTGTTAGTGTTACTGAGCTGTGGGTTAGTGTTGGTGAGCTGTGGGTTAGTATTAGTGAGCAGTAGGTTAGCGTTGGTGAGCTGTCAGTTAGTGTTGGTGAGCTGTGGGTTAGCGTTAGTGAGCTGTGGGTTAGTTTTACAGAGCTGTGGGTTAGTGTTACTGAGCTGTGGGTTAGTGTTGGTGAGCTGTGGGTTAGTGTCAGTGAGCTGTGGGTTACTGCTGGTGAGCTGTGGGTTCGTGTTACTGAGCTGTGGGTTAGTGTTAGTGAGCTGTGGGTTAGTGAGCTGGGGGGTAGTGTTACTGAGCTGTAGATTAGTGCTGGTGAGCTGTGGGTTAGCGTTAGTGAGCTGTGGGTTAGTATTACTGAGCTGTGCGTTAGTGTTACTGAGCAGTGGGTTAGTGTTGGTGAGCTGTGGGTTAGTGTTACTGACCGTAGGTTAGCATTGGTGAGCTGTGGGTTAGTGTAAGTGAGCTGTGGGTTACTGTTGGTGAGCTGTGGGTTGTGTTAGTGAGCTGTGGGTTAGTGTTGATGAGCTGTGGATTAGTGTTACTGAGCTGTGGGTTAGTGTTAGTGAGCTGTGGGTTAGTGTTACTGAGCTATAGATTAGTGCTGGTGAGCTGTGGGTTAGTGTTAGTGAGCTGTTGGTTAGTATTACTGAGCTGTGGGTTAGTGTTACTGAGCTGTGGGTTAGTGTTAGTGAGCTGTGGCTTAGTGAGCTGGGGGGTAGTGTTACTGAGCTGTAGATTAGTGCTGGTGAGCTGTGGGTTAGCGTTAGTGAGCTGTGGGTTAGTATTACTGAGCTGTGGGATGGTGTTACTGAACTCTGGGTTAGTGTTGGTGAGCTGTGGGTTAGTGTTACTGACCGTAGGTTAGCATTGGTGAGCTGTGGGTTAGTGTAAGTGAGCTGTGGGTTAGTGTTACTGAGCTGTGGGTTAGTGTTGGTGAGCTGTAGGTTAGTGTTACTGAGCTGTGGGTTAGTGTTACTGAGCTGTGGGTTGCTGAGCTGTGGATTAGTTTTACTGAGCTGTGGGTTAGTGTTACTGAGCTGTGGGTTAGTGTTACTGAGCTGTAGGTTAGTGTTACTGAGCTGTGGGTTAGTGTTACTGAGCTGTGGGTTGCTGAGCTATAGGTTAGTGTTACAAGCTGTGGGTTAGTGTTACTGAGCTGTGGGTTGCTGAGCTGTAGGTTAGTGTTACTAAGCTGTGGGTTCGTGTTACTGAGCTGTGGGTTGCTGAGCTGTAGGTTAGTGTTGCTGAGAAGTGGGTTAGTATTAGTGAGCAGAGGGTTAGTATTAGTGAGCCGTGGGTTAGTGTTACTGAGCTGTGGTTAGTGTTACTGAGCTGTGGGTTAGTGTTACTGAGCTGTGGGTTAGTGTTAGGGAGCAGTGGGTTAGTGTTAGTGATCTGTGGGTTGCTGAGCTGTGGGTTAGTGTTGCTGAGCTGTGGGTTAGTTTTACTGAGCTGTGGGTTAGTGTTACTGAGCTATGGGTTGCTGAGTGTTAGGTTAGTGTTGCTGAGCGGTGGGTTAGTGTTACTGAGCGGTGGGTTAGTGTTACTCAGCTGTGGGTTAGTGAGCTGTGGGTTAGTGCTGCTGAGCTGTGGGTTAGTGTTACTGATCTGTGGGTTAGTGTTAGTGAGCAGTGGGTTAGCGTTAGTGATCTGTGGGTTGCTGAGCTGTGGGTTAGTTTTACTGAGCTGTGGGTTAGTGTTACTGAGCTGTGGGTTAGTGTTACTGAGCTATGGGGTAGTGAGCTGTGGGTTAGTGTTACTGAGCTGTGGGTTAGTGTTGGTGAGCTGTGGGTTAGTGTTAGTGAGCTGTGGGTTACTGTTGGTGAGCTGTGGGTTGTGTTAGTGAGCTGTGGGTTAGTGTTCATGAGCTGTGGGTTAGTGTTACTGAGCTGTGGGTTAGTGTTAGTGAGCTGTGGCTTAGTGAGCTGGGGGGTAGTGTTACTGAGCTGTAGATTAGTGCTGGTGAGCTGTGGGTTAGCGTTAGTGAGCTGTGGGTTAGTATTACTGAGCTGTGGAATGGTGTTACTGAACTCTGGGTTAGTGTTGGTGATCTGTGGGTTAGTGTTACTGACCGTAGGTTAGCATTGGTGAGCTGTGGGTTAGTGTAAGTGAGCTGTGGGTTAGTGTTACTGAGCTGTGGGTTAGTGTTGGTGAGCTGTAGGTTAGTGTTACTGAGCTGTGGGTTAGTGTTACTGAGCTGTGGGTTGCTGAGCTGTCGATTAGTTTTACTGAGCTGTGGGTTAGTGCAACTGAGCTGTGGGTTAGTGTTACTGAGCTGTAGGTTAGTGTTACTGAGCTGTGGGTTAGTGTTACTGAGCTGTGGGTTGCTGAGCTGTAGGTTAGTGTTACTAAGCTGTGGGTTAGTGTTACTGAGCTGTGGGTTGCTGAGCTGTAGGTTAGTGTTACTAAGCTGTGGGTTCGTGTTACTGAGCTGTGGGTTGCTGAGCTGTAGGTTAGTGTTGCTGAGAAGTGGGTTAGTATTAGTGAGCAGAGGGTTAGTATTAGTGAGACGTGGGTTAGTGTTACTGAGCTGTGGTTAGTGTTACTGAGCTGTGGGTTAGTGTTACTGAGCTGTGGGTTAGTGTTAGGGAGCAGTGGGTTAGTGTTAGTGATCTGTGGGTTGCTGAGCTGTGGGTTAGTGTTGCTGAGCTGTGGGTTAGTTTTACTGAGCTGTGGGTTAGTGTTACTGAGCTATGGGTTGCTGAGTGTTAGGTTAGTGTTGCTGAGCGGTGGGTTAGTGTTACTGAGCGGTGGGTTAGTGTTACTCAGCTGTGGGTTAGTGAGCTGTGGGTTAGTGCTGCTGAGCTGTGGGTTAGTGTTACTGAGCGGTGGGTTAGTGTTACTGAGCTGTGCATTAGTGAGCTGTGGGTTAGTGCTGCTGAGCTGTGGGTTCGTGTTACTGGTCTGTGGGTTAGTGTTAGTGAGCAGTGGGTTAGCGTTAGTGATCTGTGGGTTGCTGAGCTGTGGGTTAGTGTTGCTGAGCTGTGGGTTAGTTTTACTGAGCTGTGGGTTAGTGTTACTGAGCTGTGGGTTAGTGTTACTGAGCTATGGGTTAGTGAGCTGTGGGTTAGTGTTACTGAGCTGTGGGTTAGTGTTGGTGAGCTGTGGGTTAGTGTTAGTGAGCTGTAGATTAGTGCTGGTGAGGTGTGGGTTAGTGTTAGTGAGCTGTTGGTTAGTATTACTGAGCTGTGGGTTAGTGTTACTGAGCTGTGGGTTAGTGTTAGTGAGCTGTGGCTTAGTGAGCTGGGGGGTAGTGTTACTGAGCTGTAGATTAGTGCTGGTGAGCTGTTGGTTAGCGTTAGTGAGCTGTGGGTTAGTATTACTGAGCTGTCTGATGGTGTTACTGAACTCTGGGTTAGTGTTGGTGAGCTGTGGGTTAGTGTTACTGACCGTAGGATAGCATTGGTGAGCTGTGGGTTAGTGTAAGTGAGCTGTGGGTTAGTGTTACTGAGCTGTGGGTTAGTGTTACTGAGCTGTGGGTTGCTGAGCTGTGGATTAGTTTTACTGAGCTGTGGGTTAGTGTTACTGAGCTGTGGGTTAGTGTTACTGAGCTGTAGGTTAGTGTTACTGAGCTGTGGGTTACTGTTACTGAGCTGTGGGTTGCTGAGCTGTAGGTTAGTGTTACTAAGCTGTGGGTTAGTGTCACTGTGCAGTGGGTTGCTGAGCTGTAGGTTAGTGTTACTAAGCTGTGGGTTCGTGTTACTGAGCTGTGGGTTGCTGAGCTGTAGGTTAGTGTTGCTGAGAAGTGGGTTAGTATTAGTGAGCAGAGGGTTAGTATTAGTGAGCCGTGGGTTAGTGTTACTGAGCTGTGGTTAGTGTTACTGAGCTGTGGGTTAGTGTTACTGAGCTGTGGGTTAGTGTTAGGGAGCAGTGGGTTAGTGTTAGTGATCTGTGGGTTGCTGAGCTGTGGGTTAGTGTTGCTGAGCTGTGGGTTAGTTTTACTGAGCTGTGGGTTAGTGTTACTGAGCTGTGGGTTGCTGAGTGTTAGGTTAGTGTTGCTGAGCGGTGGGTTAGTGTTACTGAGCGGTGGCTTAGTGTTACTGAGCTGTGGGTTAGTCAGCTGTGGGTTAGTGCTGCTGAGCTGTGGGTTAGTGTTACTGATCTGTGGGTTAGTGTTAGTGAGCAGTGGGTTAGCGTTAGTGATCTGTGGGTTGCTGAGCTGTGGGTTAGTGTTGCTGAGCTGTGGGTTAGTTTTACTGAGCTGTGGGTTAGTGTTACTGAGCTGTGGGTTAGTGTTACTGAGCTATGGGTTAGTGAGCTGTGGGTTAGTGTTACTGAGCTGTGGGTTAGTGTTGATGAGCTGTGGGTTAGTGTTAGTGAGCTGTGGGTTACTGTTGGTGAGCTGTGGGTTGTGTTAGTGAGCTGTGGGTTAGTGTTGATGAGCTGTGGGTTAGTGTTACTGAGCTGGGGGTTAGTGTTAGTGAGCTGTGGGTTAGTTTTACTGAGCTGTAGATTAGTGCTGGTGAGCTGTGGGTTAGCGTTAGTGAGCTGTTGGTTAGTATTACTGAGCTGTGGGTTAGTGGTACTGAGCTGTGGGTTAGTGTTGGTGAGCTGTGGGTTGGTGTTGGCGAGCTGTGGGTTACTGTTGGTGAGCTGTGGGTTAGTGTTAGTGAGCTGTGGGTTAGTGTTTCTGAGCTGTGGGTTAGTGTTGGTGAGCTGTGGGTTAGCGTTACTGAGCTGTGGGTTAGTGAGCTGTGGGTTAGCGTTACTGAGCTGTGGGTTAGTGTTACTCAGCTGTGGGTTAGTGTTGGTGAGCTGTGCGTTAGTGTTACTGAGCTTTGGGTTAGTTAGCTGTGGGTTAGTTTTTACTGAGCTGTAGGTTAGTGTTGCTGAGCTGTGGGTTAGTGTTACTGAGCTGTGGGTTAGTGTTAGTGAGCAGTGGGTTAGTGTTAGTGAGCCGTGGGTTAGTGTTACTGAGCTGTGGGTTAGTGTTAGTGAGCTGTGGGTTAGGGAGCTGTGGATTAGTGTTACTGAGCTGTAGGTTAGTGTTGCTGAGCTGTAGGTTAGTTTTACTGAGCTGTGGGTTAGTGTTAGTGAGCTGTGGGCTACTGTTACTGAGCTGTGGGTTAGTGTTACTGAGCTGTGGGTTGCTGAGCTGTAGGTTAGTGTTGGTGAGCTATGGGTTAGTGTTACTGAGTGGGTTAGTGAGCTGTGGGTTAGTGTTGCTGAGCTGTGGATTAGTGTTACTCAGCTGTGGGTTAGTGTTAGTGAGCTGTGGGTTAGTGTTACTGAGCTGTAGGTTAGTGTTGCTGAGCTGTGAGTTAGTGTTAGTGAGCTGTGGGTTACTGTTACTGAGCTGTGGGTTGCTGAGCTGTAGGTTAGTGTTACTAAGCTGTGGGTTAGTGTCACTGTGCAGTGGGTTGCTGAGCTGTAGGTTAGTGTTACTAAGCTGTGGGTTCGTGTTACTGAGCTGTGGGTTGCTGAGCTGTAGGTTAGTGTTGCTGAGAAGTGGGTTAGTATTAGTGAGCAGAGGGTTAGTATTAGTGAGCCGTGGGTTAGTGTTACTGAGCTGTGGTTAGTGTTACTGAGCTGTGGGTTAGTGTTACTGAGCTGTGGGTTAGTGTTAGGGAGCAGTGGGTTAGTGTTAGTGATCTGTGGGTTGCTGAGCTGTGGGTTAGTGTTGCTGAGCTGTGGGTTAGTTTTACTGAGCTGTGGGTTAGTGTTACTGAGCTGTGGGTTGCTGAGTGTTAGGTTAGTGTTGCTGAGCGGTGGGTTAGTGTTACTGAGCGGTGGCTTAGTGTTACTGAGCTGTGCGTTAGTGTTGGTGAGCTGTGGGTTAGTGTTAGTGAGCTGTGGGTTAGTTTTACTGCGCTGTGGGTTAGTGTTAGTGAGCTGTGGGTTAGTGTTGCTGAGCTGTCGATTAGTGTTACTGAGCTGTGGGTTAGTGTTGGTGAGCTGTGGGTTAGTGTTACTGAGCTGTAGATTCGTGCTGGTGAGCTGTGGGTTAGCGTTAGTGAGCTGTGGGTTAGTGTTACTGAGCTGTGGGTTAGTGTTGCTGAGCTGTGGGTTAGTGTTGCTGAGCTGTGGGTTAGTGTTACTGAGCTGTGGGTTAGTGTTGGTGAGCTGTGGGTTAGTGTTAGTGAGCTGTGGGTTAGTTTTACTGCGCTGTGGGTTAGTGTTAGTGAGCTGTGGGTTAGTGTTGCTGAGCTGTGGATTAGTGTTACTGAGCTGTGGGTTAGTGTTAGTGAGCTGTGGGTTAGTGTTACTGAGCTGTCGATTAGTGTTTGTGAGATGTGGGTTAGCGTTAGTGAGCTGTGGGTTAGTTTTACAGAACTGTGGGTTAGTGTTACTGAGCTGTAGGTTAGTGTTTTTGAGCTGTGGGTTAGTGTTACTGAGCTGTGGGTTAGTTTTACTGCGCTGTGGGTTAGTGTTAGTGAGCTGTGGGTTCGTGTTGCTGAGCTGTGGATTAGTGTTACTGAGCTGTGGGTTAGTGTTAGTGAGCTGTGGGTTAGTGTTACTGAGCTGTAGATTAGTGCTGGTGAGCTGTGGGTTAGTGTTAGTGAGTTGTGGGTTAGTATTACTGAGCTGTGGGTTAGTGTTGGTGAGCTGTGGGTTAGTGTTATGAGCTATCGATTAGTGTTGGTGAGCTGTGGGTTAGCGTTAGTGAGCTGTGGGTTAGTTTTACAGGGCTGTGGGTTAGTGTTACTGAGCTGTGGGTTAGTGTTGGTGAGCTCTGGATTAGTGTTAGTGAGCTGTGGGTTACTGCTGGTGAGCTGTGGGGTAGTGTTAGTGAACTGTAGGTTAGTATTAGTGAGCAGTAGGTTAGCGTTAGTGAGCTGTGGGTTAGTGTTACTGAGCTGTAAGTAGTGCTGGTTAGCTGTGGGTTAGCGTTAGTGAGCTGTGGGTTAGTATTACTAGGCTGTGTGTTAGTGTTACTGAGCTGTGGGTTAGTGTTGGTGAGCTGTGGGTTAGTATTAGTGAGCAGTAGGTTAGCGTTGGTGAGCTGTCAGTTAGTGTTGGTGAGCTGTGGGTTAGCGTTAGTGAGCTGTGGGTTAGTTTTAAAGAGCTGTGGGTTAGTGTTACTGAGCTGTGGGTTAGTGTTGGTGAGCTGTGGGTTAGTGTCAGTGAGCTGTGGGTTACTGCTGGTGAGCTGTGGGTTCGTGTTACTGAGCTGTGGGTTAGTGTTAGTGAGCTGTGGGTTAGTGAGCTGGGGGGTAGTGTTACTGAGCTGTAGATTAGTGCTGGTGAGCTGTGGGTTAGCGTTAGTGAGCTGTGGGTTAGTATTACTGAGCTGTGCGTTAGTGTTACTGAGCAGTGGGTTAGTGTTGGTGAGCTGTGGGTTAGTGTTACTGACCGTAGGTTAGCATTGGTGAGCTGTGGGTTAGTGTAAGTGAGCTGTGGGTTACTGTTGGTGAGCTGTGGGTTGTGTTAGTGAGCTGTGGGTTAGTGTTGATGAGCTGTGGATTAGTGTTACTGAGCTGTGGGTTAGTGTTAGTGAGCTGTGGGTTAGTGTTACTGAGCTATAGATTAGTGCTGGTGAGCTGTGGGTTAGTGTTAGTGAGCTGTTGGTTAGTATTACTGAGCTGTGGGTTAGTGTTACTGAGCTGTGGGTTAGTGTTAGTGAGCTGTGGCTTAGTGAGCTGGGGGGTAGTGTTACTGAGCTGTAGATTAGTGCTGGTGAGCTGTGGGTTAGCGTTAGTGAGCTGTGGGTTAGTATTACTGAGCTGTGGGATGGTGTTACTGAGCTGTGGGTTAGTGTTGGTGAGCTGTGGGTTAGTGTTACTGACCGTAGGTTAGCATTGGTGAGCTGTGGGTTAGTGTAAGTGAGCTGTGGGTTAGTGTTACTGAGCTGTGGGTTAGTGTTGGTGAGCTGTAGGTTAGTGTTACTGAGCTGTGGGTTAGTGTTACTGAGCTGTGGGTTGCTGAGCTGTGGATTAGTTTTACTGAGCTGTGGGTTAGTGTTACTGAGCTGTGGGTTAGTGTTACTGAGCTGTAGGTTAGTGTTACTGAGCTGTGGGTTAGTGTTACTGAGCTGTGGGTTGCTGAGCTGTAGGTTAGTGTTACAAGCTGTGGGTTAGTGTTACTGAGCTGTGGGTTGCTGAGCTGTAGGTTAGTGTTACTAAGCTGTGGGTTCGTGTTACTGAGCTGTGGGTTGCTGAGCTGTAGGTTAGTGTTGCTGAGAAGTGGGTTAGTATTAGTGAGCAGAGGGTTAGTATTAGTGAGCCGTGGGTTAGTGTTACTGAGCTGTGGTTAGTGTTACTGAGCTGTGGGTTAGTGTTACTGAGCTGTGGGTTAGTGTTAGGGAGCAGTGGGTTAGTGTTAGTGATCTGTGGGTTGCTGAGCTGTGGGTTAGTGTTGCTGAGCTGTGGGTTAGTTTTACTGAGCTGTGGGTTAGTGTTACTGAGCTATGGGTTGCTGAGTGTTAGGTTAGTGTTGCTGAGCGGTGGGTTAGTGTTACTGAGCGGTGGGTTAGTGTTACTCAGCTGTGGGTTAGTGAGCTGTGGGTTAGTGCTGCTGAGCTGTGGGTTAGTGTTACTGATCTGTGGGTTAGTGTTAGTGAGCAGTGGGTTAGCGTTAGTGATCTGTGGGTTGCTGAGCTGTGGGTTAGTGTTGCTGAGCTGTGGGTTAGTTTTACTGAGCTGTGGGTTAGTGTTACTGAGCTGTGGGTTAGTGTTACTGAGCTATGGGGTAGTGAGCTGTGGGTTAGTGTTACTGAGCTGTGGGTTAGTGTTGGTGAGCTGTGGGTTAGTGTTAGTGAGCTGTGGGTTACTGTTGGTGAGCTGTGGGTTGTGTTAGTGAGCTGTGGGTTAGTGTTCATGAGCTGTGGGTTAGTGTTACTGAGCTGTGGGTTAGTGTTAGTGAGCTGTGGCTTAGTGAGCTGGGGGGTAGTGTTACTGAGCTGTAGATTAGTGCTGGTGAGCTGTGGGTTAGCGTTAGTGAGCTGTGGGTTAGTATTACTGAGCTGTGGAATGGTGTTACTGAACTCTGGGTTAGTGTTGGTGATCTGTGGGTTAGTGTTACTGACCGTAGGTTAGCATTGGTGAGCTGTGGGTTAGTGTAAGTGAGCTGTGGGTTAGTGTTACTGAGCTGTGGGTTAGTGTTGGTGAGCTGTAGGTTAGTGTTACTGAGCTGTGGGTTAGTGTTACTGAGCTGTGGGTTGCTGAGCTGTCGATTAGTTTTACTGAGCTGTGGGTTAGTGCAACTGAGCTGTGGGTTAGTGTTACTGAGCTGTAGGTTAGTGTTACTGAGCTGTGGGTTAGTGTTACTGAGCTGTGGGTTGCTGAGCTGTAGGTTAGTGTTACTAAGCTGTGGGTTCGTGTTACTGAGCTGTGGGTTGCTGAGCTGTAGGTTAGTGTTGCTGAGAAGTGGGTTAGTATTAGTGAGCAGAGGGTTAGTATTAGTGAGACGTGGGTTAGTGTTACTGAGCTGTGGTTAGTGTTACTGAGCTGTGGGTTAGTGTTACTGAGCTGTGGGTTAGTGTTAGGGAGCAGTGGGTTAGTGTTAGTGATCTGTGGGTTGCTGAGCTGTGGGTTAGTGTTGCTGAGCTGTGGGTTAGTTTTACTGAGCTGTGGGTTAGTGTTACTGAGCTATGGGTTGCTGAGTGTTAGGTTAGTGTTGCTGAGCGGTGGGTTAGTGTTTCTGAGCGGTGGGTTAGTGTTACTCAGCTGTGGGTTAGTGAGCTGTGGGTTAGTGCTGCTGAGCTGTGGGTTAGTGTTACTGAGCGGTGGGTTAGTGTTACTGAGCTGTGCATTAGTGAGCTGTGGGTTAGTGCTGCTGAGCTGTGGGTTCGTGTTACTGGTCTGTGGGTTAGTGTTAGTGAGCAGTGGGTTAGCGTTAGTGATCTGTGGGTTGCTGAGCTGTGGGTTAGTGTTGCTGAGCTGTGGGTTAGTTTTACTGAGCTGTGGGTTAGTGTTACTGAGCTGTGGGTTAGTGTTACTGAGCTATGGGTTAGTGAGCTGTGGGTTAGTGTTACTGAGCTGTGGGTTAGTGTTGGTGAGCTGTGGGTTAGTGTTAGTGAGCTGTAGATTAGTGCTGGTGAGGTGTGGGTTAGTGTTAGTGAGCTGTTGGTTAGTATTACTGAGCTGTGGGTTAGTGTTACTGAGCTGTGGGTTAGTGTTAGTGAGCTGTGGCTTAGTGAGCTGGGGGGTAGTGTTACTGAGCTGTAGATTAGTGCTGGTGAGCTGTTGGTTAGCGTTAGTGAGCTGTGGGTTAGTATTACTGAGCTGTCTGATGGTGTTACTGAACTCTGGGTTAGTGTTGGTGAGCTGTGGGTTAGTGTTACTGACCGTAGGATAGCATTGGTGAGCTGTGGGTTAGTGTAAGTGAGCTGTGGGTTAGTGTTACTGAGCTGTGGGTTAGTGTTACTGAGCTGTGGGTTGCTGAGCTGTGGATTAGTTTTACTGAGCTGTGGGTTAGTGTTACTGAGCTGTGGGTTAGTGTTACTGAGCTGTAGGTTAGTGTTACTGAGCTGTGGGTTACTGTTACTGAGCTGTGGGTTGCTGAGCTGTAGGTTAGTGTTACTAAGCTGTGGGTTAGTGTCACTGTGCAGTGGGTTGCTGAGCTGTAGGTTAGTGTTACTAAGCTGTGGGTTCGTGTTACTGAGCTGTGGGTTGCTGAGCTGTAGGTTAGTGTTGCTGAGAAGTGGGTTAGTATTAGTGAGCAGAGGGTTAGTATTAGTGAGCCGTGGGTTAGTGTTACTGAGCTGTGGTTAGTGTTACTGAGCTGTGGGTTAGTGTTACTGAGCTGTGGGTTAGTGTTAGGGAGCAGTGGGTTAGTGTTAGTGATCTGTGGGTTGCTGAGCTGTGGGTTAGTGTTGCTGAGCTGTGGGTTAGTTTTACTGAGCTGTGGGTTAGTGTTACTGAGCTGTGGGTTGCTGAGTGTTAGGTTAGTGTTGCTGAGCGGTGGGTTAGTGTTACTGAGCGGTGGCTTAGTGTTACTGAGCTGTGGGTTAGTCAGCTGTGGGTTAGTGCTGCTGAGCTGTGGGTTAGTGTTACTGATCTGTGGGTTAGTGTTAGTGAGCAGTGGGTTAGCGTTAGTGATCTGTGGGTTGCTGAGCTGTGGGTTAGTGTTGCTGAGCTGTGGGTTAGTTTTACTGAGCTGTGGGTTAGTGTTACTGAGCTGTGGGTTAGTGTTACTGAGCTATGGGTTAGTGAGCTGTGGGTTAGTGTTACTGAGCTGTGGGTTAGTGTTGGTGAGCTGTGGGTTAGTGTTAGTGAGCTGTGGGTTACTGTTGGTGAGCTGTGGGTTGTGTTAGTGAGCTGTGGGTTAGTGTTGATGAGCTGTGGGTTAGTGTTACTGAGCTGGGGGTTAGTGTTAGTGAGCTGTGGGTTAGTTTTACTGAGCTGTAGATTAGTGCTGGTGAGCTGTGGGTTAGCGTTAGTGAGCTGTTGGTTAGTATTACTGAGCTGTGGGTTAGTGGTACTGAGCTGTGGGTTAGTGTTGGTGAGCTGTGGGTTGGTGTTGGCGAGCTGTGGGTTACTGTTGGTGAGCTGTGGGTTAGTGTTAGTGAGCTGTGGGTTAGTGTTTCTGAGCTGTGGGTTAGTGTTGGTGAGCTGTAGGTTAGCGTTACTGTGCTGTGGGTTAGTGAGCTGTGGGTTAGCGTTACTGAGCTGTGGGTTAGTGTTACTCAGCTGTGGGTTAGTGTTGGTGAGCTGTGCGTTAGTGTTACTGAGCTTTGGGTTAGTTAGCTGTGGGTTAGTTTTTACTGAGCTGTAGGTTAGTGTTGCTGAGCTGTGGGTTAGTGTTACTGAGCTGTGGGTTAGTGTTAGTGAGCAGTGGGTTAGTGTTAGTGAGCCGTGGGTTAGTGTTACTGAGCTGTGGGTTAGTGTTAGTGAGCTGTGGGTTAGGGAGCTGTGGATTAGTGTTACTGAGCTGTAGGTTAGTGTTGCTGAGCTGTAGGTTAGTTTTACTGAGCTGTGGGTTAGTGTTAGTGAGCTGTGGGCTACTGTTACTGAGCTGTGGGTTAGTGTTACTGAGCTGTGGGTTGCTGAGCTGTAGGTTAGTGTTGGTGAGCTATGGGTTAGTGTTACTGAGTGGGTTAGTGAGCTGTGGGTTAGTGTTGCTGAGCTGTGGATTAGTGTTACTCAGCTGTGGGTTAGTGTTAGTGAGCTGTGGGTTAGTGTTACTGAGCTGTAGGTTAGTGTTGCTGAGCTGTGAGTTAGTGTTAGTGAGCTGTGGGTTACTGTTACTGAGCTGTGGGTTGCTGAGCTGTAGGTTAGTGTTACTAAGCTGTGGGTTAGTGTCACTGTGCAGTGGGTTGCTGAGCTGTAGGTTAGTGTTACTAAGCTGTGGGTTCGTGTTACTGAGCTGTGGGTTGCTGAGCTGTAGGTTAGTGTTGCTGAGAAGTGGGTTAGTATTAGTGAGCAGAGGGTTAGTATTAGTGAGCCGTGGGTTAGTGTTACTGAGCTGTGGTTAGTGTTACTGAGCTGTGGGTTAGTGTTACTGAGCTGTGGGTTAGTGTTAGGGAGCAGTGGGTTAGTGTTAGTGATCTGTGGGTTGCTGAGCTGTGGGTTAGTGTTGCTGAGCTGTGGGTTAGTTTTACTGAGCTGTGGGTTAGTGTTACTGAGCTGTGGGTTGCTGAGTGTTAGGTTAGTGTTGCTGAGCGGTGGGTTAGTGTTACTGAGCGGTGGCTTAGTGTTACTGAGCTGTGGGTTAGTCAGCTGTGGGTTAGTGCTGCTGAGCTGTGGGTTAGTGTTACTGATCTGTGGGTTAGTGTTAGTGAGCAGTGGGTTAGCGTTAGTGATCTGTGGGTTGCTGAGCTGTGGGTTAGTGTTGCTGAGCTGTGGGTTAGTTTTACTGAGCTGTGGGTTAGTGTTACTGAGCTGTGGGTTAGTGTTACTGAGCTATGGGTTAGTGAGCTGTGGGTTAGTGTTACTGAGCTGTGGGTTAGTGTTGGTGAGCTGTGGGTTAGTGTTAGTGAGCTGTGGGTTACTGTTGGTGAGCTGTGGGTTGTGTTAGTGAGCTGTGGGTTAGTGTTGATGAGCTGTGGGTTAGTGTTACTGAGCTGGGGGTTAGTGTTAGTGAGCTGTGGGTTAGTTTTACTGAGCTGTAGATTAGTGCTGGTGAGCTGTGGGTTAGCGTTAGTGAGCTGTTGGTTAGTATTACTGAGCTGTGGGTTAGTGGTACTGAGCTGTGGGTTAGTGTTGGTGAGCTGTGGGTTGGTGTTGGCGAGCTGTGGGTTACTGTTGGTGAGCTGTGGGTTAGTGTTAGTGAGCTGTGGGTTAGTGTTTCTGAGCTGTGGGTTAGTGTTGGTGAGCTGTGGGTTAGCGTTACTGAGCTGTGGGTTAGTGAGCTGTGGGTTAGCGTTACTGAGCTGTGGGTTAGTGTTACTCAGCTGTGGGTTAGTGTTGGTGAGCTGTGCGTTAGTGTTACTGAGCTTTGGGTTAGTTAGCTGTGGGTTAGTTTTTACTGAGCTGTAGGTTAGTGTTGCTGAGCTGTGGGTTAGTGTTACTGAGCTGTGGGTTAGTGTTAGTGAGCAGTGGGTTAGTGTTAGTGAGCCGTGGGTTAGTGTTACTGAGCTGTGGGTTAGTGTTAGTGAGCTGTGGGTTAGGGAGCTGTGGATTAGTGTTACTGAGCTGTAGGTTAGTGTTGCTGAGCTGTAGGTTAGTTTTACTGAGCTGTGGGTTAGTGTTAGTGAGCTGTGGGCTACTGTTACTGAGCTGTGGGTTAGTGTTACTGAGCTGTGGGTTGCTGAGCTGTAGGTTAGTGTTGGTGAGCTATGGGTTAGTGTTACTGAGTGGGTTAGTGAGCTGTGGGTTAGTGTTGCTGAGCTGTGGATTAGTGTTACTCAGCTGTGGGTTAGTGTTAGTGAGCTGTGGGTTAGTGTTACTGAGCTGTAGATTAGCGCTGGTGAGCTGTGGGTTAGCGTTAGTGAGCTGTGGGTTAGTATTACTGAGCTGTGGGTTAGTGTTACTGAGCTGTGAGTTAGTGTTACTGAGCTGTCGATTAGTGTTGGTGAGATGTGGGTTAGCGTTAGTGAGCTGTGGGTTAGTTTTACAGAGCTGTGGGTTAGTGTTACTGAGCTGTGCGTTAGTGTTGGTGAGCTGTGGGTTAGTGTTAGTGAGCTGTGGGTTAGTTTTACTGCGCTGTGGGTTAGTGTTAGTGAGCTGTGGGTTAGTGTTGCTGAGCTGTCGATTAGTGTTACTGAGCTGTGGGTTAGTGTTGGTGAGCTGTGGGTTAGTGTTACTGAGCTGTAGATTAGTGCTGGTGAGCTGTGGGTTAGCGTTAGTGAGCTGTGGGTTAGTGTTACTGAGCTGTGGGTTAGTGTTGCTGAGCTGTGGGTTAGTGTTGCTGAGCTGTGGGTTAGTGTTACTGAGCTGTGGGTTAGTGTTGGTGAGCTGTGGGTTAGTGTTAGTGAGCTGTGGGTTAGTTTTACTGCGCTGTGGGTTAGTGTTAGTGAGCTGTGGGTTAGTGTTGCTGAGCTGTGGATTAGTGTTACTGAGCTGTGGGTTAGTGTTAGTGAGCTGTGGGTTAGTGTTACTGAGCTGTCGATTAGTGTTTGTGAGATGTGGGTTAGCGTTAGTGAGCTGTGGGTTAGTTTTACAGAACTGTGGGTTAGTGTTACTGAGCTGTAGGTTAGTGTTTTTGAGCTGTGGGTTAGTGTTACTGAGCTGTGGGTTAGTTTTACTGCGCTGTGGGTTAGTGTTAGTGAGCTGTGGGTTCGTGTTGCTGAGCTGTGGATTAGTGTTACTGAGCTGTGGGTTAGTGTTAGTGAGCTGTGGGTTAGTGTTACTGAGCTGTAGATTAGTGCTGGTGAGCTGTGGGTTAGTGTTAGTGAGTTGTGGGTTAGTATTACTGAGCTGTGGGTTAGTGTTGGTGAGCTGTGGGTTAGTGTTATGAGCTATCGATTAGTGTTGGTGAGCTGTGGGTTAGCGTTAGTGAGCTGTGGGTTAGTTTTACAGGGCTGTGGGTTAGTGTTACTGAGCTGTGGGTTAGTGTTGGTGAGCTCTGGATTAGTGTTAGTGAGCTGTGGGTTACTGCTGGTGAGCTGTGGGGTAGTGTTAGTGAACTGTAGGTTAGTATTAGTGAGCAGTAGGTTAGCGTTAGTGAGCTGTGGGTTAGTGTTACTGAGCTGTAAGTAGTGCTGGTTAGCTGTGGGTTAGCGTTAGTGAGCTGTGGGTTAGTATTACTAGGCTGTGTGTTAGTGTTACTGAGCTGTGGGTTAGTGTTGGTGAGCTGTGGGTTAGTATTAGTGAGCAGTAGGTTAGCGTTGGTGAGCTGTCAGTTAGTGTTGGTGAGCTGTGGGTTAGCGTTAGTGAGCTGTGGGTTAGTTTTACAGAGCTGTGGGTTAGTGTTACTGAGCTGTGGGTTAGTGTTGGTGAGCTGTGGGTTAGTGTCAGTGAGCTGTGGGTTACTGCTGGTGAGCTGTGGGTTCGTGTTACTGAGCTGTGGGTTAGTGTTAGTGAGCTGTGGGTTAGTGAGCTGGGGGGTAGTGTTACTGAGCTGTAGATTAGTGCTGGTGAGCTGTGGGTTAGCGTTAGTGAGCTGTGGGTTAGTATTACTGAGCTGTGCGTTAGTGTTACTGAGCAGTGGGTTAGTGTTGGTGAGCTGTGGGTTAGTGTTACTGACCGTAGGTTAGCATTGGTGAGCTGTGGGTTAGTGTAAGTGAGCTGTGGGTTAGTGTTACTGAGCTGTGGGTTAGTGTTGGTGAGCTGTAGGTTAGTGTTACTGAGCTGTGGGTTAGTGTTACTGAGCTGTGGGTTGCTGAGCTGTGGATTAGTTTTACTGAGCTGTGGGTTAGTGTTACTGAGCTGTGGGTTAGTGTTACTGAGCTGTAGGTTAGTGTTACTGAGCTGTGGGTTAGTGTTACTGAGCTGTGGGTTAGTGTTGGTGAGCTGTAGGTTAGTGTTACTGAGCTGTGGGTTGCTGAGCTGTAGGTTAGTGTTACTGAGCTGTGGGTTAGTGTTACTGAGCTGTGGGTTGCTGAGCTGTGGGTTAGTTTTACTGAGCTGTGGGTTAGTTTTACTGAGCAGTGGGTTAGTGTTACTGAGCTGTACGTTAGTGTTGCTGATCTGTAGGCTAGTGTTACTGAGCTGTGTGTTGCTCAGCTGTAGGTTAGTGTTACTGAGCTGTGGGTTAGTGTTACTGAGCTGTGGGTTGCTGAGCTGTAGGTTAGTGTTACTAAGCTGTGTGTTAGTGTTACTGAGCTGTGGGTTGCTGAGCTGTATGTTAGTGTTACTAAGCTGTGGGTTCGTGTTACTGAGCTGTGGGTTGCTGAGCTGTAGGTTAGTGTTGCTGAGAAGTGGGTTAGTATTAGTGAGCAGAGGGTTAGTATTAGTGAGCCGTGGGTTAGTGTTACTGAGCTGTGGTTAGTGTTACTGAGCTGTGGGTTAGTGTTACTGAGCTGTGGGTTAGTGTTAGGGAGCATTGGGTTAGTGTTAGTGATCTGTGGGTTGCTGAGCTGTGGGTTAGTGTTGCTGAGCTGTGGGTTAGTTTTACTGAGCTGTGGGTTAGTGTTACTGAGTTGTGGGTTGCTGAGTGTTAGGTTAGTGTTGCTGAGCGGTGGGTTAGTGTTACTGAGCGGTGGGTTAGTGTTACTGAGCTGTGGGTTAGTGAGCTGTGGGTTAGTGCTGCTGAGCTGTGGGTTAGTGTTACTGAGCTGTGGGTTGCTGAGCTGTAGGTTAGTGTTACTAAGCTGTGTGTTAGTGTTACTGAGCTGTGGGTTGCTGAGCTGTAGGTTAGTGTTACTAAGCTGTGGGTTCGTGTTACTGAGCTGTGGGTTGCTGAGCTGTAGGTTAGTGTTGCTGAGAAGTGGGTTAGTATTAGTGAGCAGAGGGTTAGTATTAGTGAGCCGTGGGTTAGTGTTACTGAGCTGTGGTTAGTGTTACTGAGCTGTGGGTTAGTGTTACTGAGCTGTGGGTTAGTGTTAGGGAGCAGTGGGTTAGTGTTAGTGATCTGTGGGTTGCTGAGCTGTGGGTTAGTGTTGCTGAGCTGTGGGTTAGTTTTACTGAGCTGTGGGTTAGTGTTACTGAGTTGTGGGTTGCTGAGTGTTAGGTTAGTGTTGCTGAGCGGTGGGTTAGTGTTACTGAGCGGTGGGTTAGTGTTACTGAGCTGTGGGTTAGTGAACTGTGGGTTAGTGCTGCTGAGCTGTGGGTTAGTGTTACTGATCTGTGGGTTAGTGTTAGTGAGCAGTGGGTTAGCGTTAGTGATCTGTGGGTTGCTGAGCTGTGGGTTAGTGTTGCTGAGCTGTGGGTTAGTTTTACTGAGCTGTGGGTTAGTGTTACTGAGCTGTGGGTTAGTGTTACTGAGCTATGGGGTAGTGAGCTGTGGGTTAGTGTTACTGAGCTGTGGGTTAGTGTTGGTGATCTGTGGGTTAGTGTTAGTGAGCTGTGGGTTACTGTTTGTGAGCTGTGGGTTGTGTTAGTGAGCTGTGGGTTAGTGTTGATGAGCTGTGGGTTAGTGTTACTGAGCTGTGGGTTAGTGTTAGTGAGCTGTGGGTTAGTGTTACTGAGGTGTAGATTAGTGCTGGTGAGCTGTGGGTTAGTGTTAGTGAGCTGTTGGTTAGTATTACTGAGCTGTGGGTTAGTGTTACTGAGCTGTGGGTTAGTGTTAGTGAGCTGTGGCTTAGTGAGCTGGGGGGTAGCGTTACTGAGCTGTAGATTAGTGCTGGTGAGCTGTGGGTTAGCGTTAGTGAGCTGTGGGTTGCTGAGCTGTGGGTTAGTTTTACTGAGCTGTGGGTTAGTTTTACTGAGCAGTGGGTTAGTGTTACTGAGCTGTGTGTTGCTCAGCTGTAGGTTAGTGTTACTGAGCTGTGGGTTAGTGTTACTGAGCTGTGGGTTAGTGTTACTGAGCTATGGGGTAGTGAGCTGTGGGTTAGTGTTACTGAGCTGTGGGTTAGTGTTGGTGATCTGTGGGTTAGTGTTAGTGAGCTGTGGGTTACTGTTTGTGAGCTGTGGGTTGTGTTAGTGAGCTGTGGGTTAGTGTTGATGAGCTGTGGGTTAGTGTTACTGAGCTGTGGGTTAGTGTTAGTGAGCTGTGGGTTAGTGTTACTGAGGTGTAGATTAGTGCTGGTGAGCTGTGGGTTAGTGTTAGTGAGCTGTTGGTTAGTATTACTGAGCTGTGGGTTAGTGTTACTGAGCTGTGGGTTAGTGTTAGTGAGCTGTGGCTTAGTGAGCTGGGGGGTAGCGTTACTGAGCTGTAGATTAGTGCTGGTGAGCTGTGGGTTAGCGTTAGTGAGCTGTGGGTTGCTGAGCTGTGGGTTAGTTTTACTGAGCTGTGGGTTAGTTTTACTGAGCAGTGGGTTAGTGTTACTGAGCTGTGTGTTGCTCAGCTGTAGGTTAGTGTTACTGAGCTGTGGGTTAGTGTTACTGAGCTGTGGGTTGCTGAGCTGTAGGTTAGTGTTACTAAGCTGTGGGTTAGTGTTACTGAGCTGTGGGTTGCTGAGCTGTAGGTTAGTGTTACTAAGCTGTGGGTTCGTATTACTGAGCTGTGGGTTGCTGAGCTGTAGGTTAGTGTTGCTGAGAAGTGGGTTAGTATTAGAGAGCAGAGGGTTAGTATTAGTGAGCCGTGGGTTAGTGTTACTGAGCTGTGGTTAGTGTTACTGAGCTGTGGGTTAGTGTTACTGAGCTGTGGGTTAGTGTTAGGGAGCAGTGGGTTAGTGTTAGTGATCTGTGGGTTGCTGAGCTGTGGGTTAGTGTTGCTGAGCTGTGGGTTAGTTTTACTGAGCTGTGGGTTAGTGTTACTGAGCTGTGGGTTGCTGAGTGTTAGGTTAGTGTTGCTGAGCGGTGGGTTAGTGTTACTGAGCAGTGGGTTAGTGTTACTGAGCTGTGGGTTAGTGTTGGTGAGCTGTGGGTTAGTGTTAGTGAGCTGTGGGTTACTGTTGGTGAGCTGTGGGTTGTGTTAGTGAGCTGTGGGTTAGTGTTGATGAGCTGTGGGTTAGTGTTACTGAGCTGTGGGTTAGTGTTAGTGAGCTGTGGGTTAGTGTTACTGAGCTGTAGATTAGTCCTGGTGAGCTGTGGGTTAGCGTTAGTGAGCTGTGGGTTAGTGTTACTGAGCTGTGGGTTAGTGTTGCTGAGCTGTGGGTTAGTGTTACTGAGCTGTGGTTTATTGTTAGTGAGCTGTGGGTTACTGCTGGTGATCTGTGGGTTAGTGTTACTGAGCTGTGGGTTAGTGTTAGTGAGCTGTGGGTTAGTGAGCTGGGGGGTAGTGTTACTGAGCTGTAGATTAGTGCTGGTGAGCTGTGGGTTAGCGTTAGTGAGCTGTGGGTTAGTATTACTGAGCTGTGGGTTAGTGTTACTGAGCTCTGTGTTAGTGTTGGTGAGCTGTGGGTTAGTGTTACTGAGCCGTAGGTTAGCATTGGTGAGCTGTGGGTTAGTGTAAGTGAGCTGTGGGTTAGTGTTACTGAGCTGTGGGTTAGTGTTGCTGAGCTGTAGGTTAGTGTTGCTGAGCTGTGGGTTAGTGTTACTGAGCTGTGGGTTAGTGTTAGTGAGCTGTGGGTTAGTGTTACTGAGCTGTAGATTAGTGCTGGTGAGCTGTGGGTTAGCGTTAGTGAGCTGTGGGTTAGTGTTACTCAGCTGTGGGTTAGTGTTGCTGAGCTGTGGGTTAGTGTTACTCAGCTGTGTGTTAGTGTTGCTGAGCTGTGGGTTAGTGTTACTGAGCTGTGGGTCAGTGTTGGTGAGCTGTGGGTTAGTGTTAGTGAGCTGTGGGTTACTGCTGGTGAGCTGTGGGTTAGTGTTACTGAGCTGTGGGTTAGTGTTAGTGAGCTGTGGGTTAGTGAGCAGTGGGGTAGTGTTACTGAGCTGTAGATTAGTGCTGGTGAGCTCTGGGTTAGCGTTAGTGAGCTGTGGTTTAGTATTACTGAGGTGTAGATTAGTGCTGGTGAGCTGTTGGTTAGTATTACTGAGCTGTGGGTTAGTGTTACTGAGCTGTGGGTTAGTGTTAGTGAGCTGTGGCTTAGTGAGCTGGGGGGTAGCGTTACTGAGCTGTAGGTTAGTGCTGGTGAGCTGTGGGTTAGCGTTAGTGAGCTGTGGGTTAGTATTACTGAGCTGTGGGTTAGTGTTACTGAACTCTGGGTTAGTGTTGGTGAGCTGTGGGTTAGTGTTACTGACCGTAGGTTAGCATTGGTGAGCTGTGGGTTAGTGTAAGTGAGCTGTGGGTTAGTGTTACTGAGCTGTGGGTTAGTGTTGGTGAGCTGTAGGTTAGTGTTACTGAGCTGTGGGTTAGTTTTACTGAGCTGTGGGTTGCTGAGCTGTGGATTAGTTTTACTGAGCTGTGGGTTAGTGTTACTGAGCTGTGGGTTAGTGTTACTGAGCTGTAGGTTAGTGTTACTGAGCTGTGGGTTAGTGTTACTGAGCTGTGGGTTAGTGTTGGTGAGCTGTAGGTTAGTGTTACTGAGCTGTGGGTTGCTGAGCGGTAGGTTAGTGTTACTGAGCTGTGGGTTAGTGTTACTGAGCTGTGGGTTGCTGAGCTGTGGGTTAGTTTTACTGAGCTGTGGGTTAGTTTTACTGAGCAGTGGGTTAGTGTTACTGAGCTGTGTGTTGCTCAGCTGTAGGTTAGTGTTACTGAGCTGTGGGTTAGTGTTACTGAGCTGTGGGTTGCTGAGCTGTAGGTTAGTGTTACTAAGCTGTGGGTTAGTGTTACTGAGCTGTGGGTTGCTGAGCTGTAGGTTAGTGTTACTAAGCTGTGGGTTCGTATTACTGAGCTGTGGGTTGCTGAGCTGTAGGTTAGTGTTGCTGAGAAGTGGGTTAGTATTAGAGAGCAGAGGGTTAGTATTAGTGAGCCGTGGGTTAGTGTTACTGAGCTGTGGTTAGTGTTACTGAGCTGTGGGTTAGTGTTACTGAGCTGTGGGTTAGTGTTAGGGAGCAGTGGGTTAGTGTTAGTGATCTGTGGGTTGCTGAGCTGTGGGTTAGTGTTGCTGAGCTGTGGGTTAGTTTTACTGAGCTGTGGGTTAGTGTTACTGAGCTGTGGGTTGCTGAGTGTTAGGTTAGTGTTGCTGAGCGGTGGGTTAGTGTTACTGAGCGGTGGCTTAGTGTTACTGAGCTGTGGGTTAGTCAGCTGTGGGTTAGTGCTGCTGAGCTGTGGGTTAGTGTTACTGATCTGTGGGTTAGTGTTAGTGAGCAGTGGGTTAGCGTTAGTGATCTGTGGGTTGCTGAGCTGTGGGTTAGTGTTGCTGAGCTGTGGGTTAGTTTTACTGAGCTGTGGGTTAGTGTTACTGAGCTGTGGGTTAGTGTTACTGAGCTATGGGTTAGTGAGCTGTGGGTTAGTGTTACTGAGCTGTGGGTTAGTGTTGGTGAGCTGTGGGTTAGTGTTAGTGAGCTGTGGGTTACTGTTGGTGAGCTGTGGGTTGTGTTAGTGAGCTGTGGGTTAGTGTTGATGAGCTGTGGGTTAGTGTTACTGAGCTGGGGGTTAGTGTTAGTGAGCTGTGGGTTAGTTTTACTGAGCTGTAGATTAGTGCTGGTGAGCTGTGGGTTAGCGTTAGTGAGCTGTTGGTTAGTATTACTGAGCTGTGGGTTAGTGGTACTGAGCTGTGGGTTAGTGTTGGTGAGCTGTGGGTTGGTGTTGGCGAGCTGTGGGTTACTGTTGGTGAGCTGTGGGTTAGTGTTAGTGAGCTGTGGGTTAGTGTTTCTGAGCTGTGGGTTAGTGTTGGTGAGCTGTGGGTTAGCGTTACTGAGCTGTGGGTTAGTGAGCTGTGGGTTAGCGTTACTGAGCTGTGGGTTAGTGTTACTCAGCTGTGGGTTAGTGTTGGTGAGCTGTGCGTTAGTGTTACTGAGCTTTGGGTTAGTTAGCTGTGGGTTAGTTTTTACTGAGCTGTAGGTTAGTGTTGCTGAGCTGTGGGTTAGTGTTACTGAGCTGTGGGTTAGTGTTAGTGAGCAGTGGGTTAGTGTTAGTGAGCCGTGGGTTAGTGTTACTGAGCTGTGGGTTAGTGTTAGTGAGCTGTGGGTTAGGGAGCTGTGGATTAGTGTTACTGAGCTGTAGGTTAGTGTTGCTGAGCTGTAGGTTAGTTTTACTGAGCTGTGGGTTAGTGTTAGTGAGCTGTGGGCTACTGTTACTGAGCTGTGGGTTAGTGTTACTGAGCTGTGGGTTGCTGAGCTGTAGGTTAGTGTTGGTGAGCTATGGGTTAGTGTTACTGAGTGGGTTAGTGAGCTGTGGGTTAGTGTTGCTGAGCTGTGGATTAGTGTTACTCAGCTGTGGGTTAGTGTTAGTGAGCTGTGGGTTAGTGTTACTGAGCTGTAGGTTAGTGTTGCTGAGCTGTGAGTTAGTGTTAGTGAGCTGTGGGTTACTGTTACTGAGCTGTGGGTTGCTGAGCTGTAGGTTAGTGTTACTAAGCTGTGGGTTAGTGTCACTGTGCAGTGGGTTGCTGAGCTGTAGGTTAGTGTTACTAAGCTGTGGGTTCGTGTTACTGAGCTGTGGGTTGCTGAGCTGTAGGTTAGTGTTGCTGAGAAGTGGGTTAGTATTAGTGAGCAGAGGGTTAGTATTAGTGAGCCGTGGGTTAGTGTTACTGAGCTGTGGTTAGTGTTACTGAGCTGTGGGTTAGTGTTACTGAGCTGTGGGTTAGTGTTAGGGAGCAGTGGGTTAGTGTTAGTGATCTGTGGGTTGCTGAGCTGTGGGTTAGTGTTGCTGAGCTGTGGGTTAGTTTTACTGAGCTGTGGGTTAGTGTTACTGAGCTGTGGGTTGCTGAGTGTTAGGTTAGTGTTGCTGAGCGGTGGGTTAGTGTTACTGAGCGGTGGCTTAGTGTTACTGAGCTGTGGGTTAGTCAGCTGTGGGTTAGTGCTGCTGAGCTGTGGGTTAGTGTTACTGATCTGTGGGTTAGTGTTAGTGAGCAGTGGGTTAGCGTTAGTGATCTGTGGGTTGCTGAGCTGTGGGTTAGTGTTGCTGAGCTGTGGGTTAGTTTTACTGAGCTGTGGGTTAGTGTTACTGAGCTGTGGGTTAGTGTTACTGAGCTATGGGTTAGTGAGCTGTGGGTTAGTGTTACTGAGCTGTGGGTTAGTGTTGGTGAGCTGTGGGTTAGTGTTAGTGAGCTGTGGGTTACTGTTGGTGAGCTGTGGGTTGTGTTAGTGAGCTGTGGGTTAGTGTTGATGAGCTGTGGGTTAGTGTTACTGAGCTGGGGGTTAGTGTTAGTGAGCTGTGGGTTAGTTTTACTGAGCTGTAGATTAGTGCTGGTGAGCTGTGGGTTAGCGTTAGTGAGCTGTTGGTTAGTATTACTGAGCTGTGGGTTAGTGGTACTGAGCTGTGGGTTAGTGTTGGTGAGCTGTGGGTTGGTGTTGGCGAGCTGTGGGTTACTGTTGGTGAGCTGTGGGTTAGTGTTAGTGAGCTGTGGGTTAGTGTTTCTGAGCTGTGGGTTAGTGTTGGTGAGCTGTGGGTTAGCGTTACTGAGCTGTGGGTTAGTGAGCTGTGGGTTAGCGTTACTGAGCTGTGGGTTAGTGTTACTCAGCTGTGGGTTAGTGTTGGTGAGCTGTGCGTTAGTGTTACTGAGCTTTGGGTTAGTTAGCTGTGGGTTAGTTTTTACTGAGCTGTAGGTTAGTGTTGCTGAGCTGTGGGTTAGTGTTACTGAGCTGTGGGTTAGTGTTGGTGAGCTGTAGGTTAGTGTTACTGAGCTGTGCGTTAGTGTTACTGAGCTTTGGGTTAGTTAGCTGTGGGTTAGTTTTTACTGAGCTGTAGGTTAGTGTTGCTGAGCTGTGGGTTAGTGTTACTGAGCTGTGGGTTAGTGTTAGTGAGCAGTGGGTTAGTGTTAGTGAGCCGTGGGTTAGTGTTACTGAGCTGTGGGTTAGTGTTGGTGAGCTGTAGGTTAGTGTTACTGAGCTGTGGGTTAGTGTTACTGAGCTGTGGGTTGCTGAGCTGTGGATTAGTTTTACTGAGCTGTGGGTTAGTGTTACTGAGCTGTGGGTTAGTGTTACTGAGCTGTAGGTTAGTGTTACTGAGCTGTGGGTTAGTGTTACTGAGCTGTGGGTTGCTGAGCTGTAGGTTAGTGTTACAAGCTGTGGGTTAGTGTTACTGAGCTGTGGGTTGCTGAGCTGTAGGTTAGTGTTACTAAGCTGTGGGTTCGTGTTACTGAGCTGTGGGTTGCTGAGCTGTAGGTTAGTGTTGCTGAGAAGTGGGTTAGTATTAGTGAGCAGAGGGTTAGTATTAGTGAGCCGTGGGTTAGTGTTACTGAGCTGTGGTTAGTGTTACTGAGCTGTGGGTTAGTGTTACTGAGCTGTGGGTTAGTGTTAGGGAGCAGTGGGTTAGTGTTAGTGATCTGTGGGTTGCTGAGCTGTGGGTTAGTGTTGCTGAGCTGTGGGTTAGTTTTACTGAGCTGTGGGTTAGTGTTACTGAGCTATGGGTTGCTGAGTGTTAGGTTAGTGTTGCTGAGCGGTGGGTTAGTGTTACTGAGCGGTGGGTTAGTGTTACTCAGCTGTGGGTTAGTGAGCTGTGGGTTAGTGCTGCTGAGCTGTGGGTTAGTGTTACTGATCTGTGGGTTAGTGTTAGTGAGCAGTGGGTTAGCGTTAGTGATCTGTGGGTTGCTGAGCTGTGGGTTAGTGTTGCTGAGCTGTGGGTTAGTTTTACTGAGCTGTGGGTTAGTGTTACTGAGCTGTGGGTTAGTGTTACTGAGCTATGGGGTAGTGAGCTGTGGGTTAGTGTTACTGAGCTGTGGGTTAGTGTTGGTGAGCTGTGGGTTAGTGTTAGTGAGCTGTGGGTTACTGTTGGTGAGCTGTGGGTTGTGTTAGTGAGCTGTGGGTTAGTGTTCATGAGCTGTGGGTTAGTGTTACTGAGCTGTGGGTTAGTGTTAGTGAGCTGTGGCTTAGTGAGCTGGGGGGTAGTGTTACTGAGCTGTAGATTAGTGCTGGTGAGCTGTGGGTTAGCGTTAGTGAGCTGTGGGTTAGTATTACTGAGCTGTGGAATGGTGTTACTGAACTCTGGGTTAGTGTTGGTGATCTGTGGGTTAGTGTTACTGACCGTAGGTTAGCATTGGTGAGCTGTGGGTTAGTGTAAGTGAGCTGTGGGTTAGTGTTACTGAGCTGTGGGTTAGTGTTGGTGAGCTGTAGGTTAGTGTTACTGAGCTGTGGGTTAGTGTTACTGAGCTGTGGGTTGCTGAGCTGTCGATTAGTTTTACTGAGCTGTGGGTTAGTGCAACTGAGCTGTGGGTTAGTGTTACTGAGCTGTAGGTTAGTGTTACTGAGCTGTGGGTTAGTGTTACTGAGCTGTGGGTTGCTGAGCTGTAGGTTAGTGTTACTAAGCTGTGGGTTAGTGTTACTGAGCTGTGGGTTGCTGAGCTGTAGGTTAGTGTTACTAAGCTGTGGGTTCGTGTTACTGAGCTGTGGGTTGCTGAGCTGTAGGTTAGTGTTGCTGAGAAGTGGGTTAGTATTAGTGAGCAGAGGGTTAGTATTAGTGAGACGTGGGTTAGTGTTACTGAGCTGTGGTTAGTGTTACTGAGCTGTGGGTTAGTGTTACTGAGCTGTGGGTTAGTGTTAGGGAGCAGTGGGTTAGTGTTAGTGATCTGTGGGTTGCTGAGCTGTGGGTTAGTGTTGCTGAGCTGTGGGTTAGTTTTACTGAGCTGTGGGTTAGTGTTACTGAGCTATGGGTTGCTGAGTGTTAGGTTAGTGTTGCTGAGCGGTGGGTTAGTGTTACTGAGCGGTGGGTTAGTGTTACTCAGCTGTGGGTTAGTGAGCTGTGGGTTAGTGCTGCTGAGCTGTGGGTTAGTGTTACTGAGCGGTGGGTTAGTGTTACTGAGCTGTGCATTAGTGAGCTGTGGGTTAGTGCTGCTGAGCTGTGGGTTCGTGTTACTGGTCTGTGGGTTAGTGTTAGTGAGCAGTGGGTTAGCGTTAGTGATCTGTGGGTTGCTGAGCTGTGGGTTAGTGTTGCTGAGCTGTGGGTTAGTTTTACTGAGCTGTGGGTTAGTGTTACTGAGCTGTGGGTTAGTGTTACTGAGCTATGGGTTAGTGAGCTGTGGGTTAGTGTTACTGAGCTGTGGGTTAGTGTTGGTGAGCTGTGGGTTAGTGTTAGTGAGCTGTAGATTAGTGCTGGTGAGGTGTGGGTTAGTGTTAGTGAGCTGTTGGTTAGTATTACTGAGCTGTGGGTTAGTGTTACTGAGCTGTGGGTTAGTGTTAGTGAGCTGTGGCTTAGTGAGCTGGGGGGTAGTGTTACTGAGCTGTAGATTAGTGCTGGTGAGCTGTTGGTTAGCGTTAGTGAGCTGTGGGTTAGTATTACTGAGCTGTCTGATGGTGTTACTGAACTCTGGGTTAGTGTTGGTGAGCTGTGGGTTAGTGTTACTGACCGTAGGATAGCATTGGTGAGCTGTGGGTTAGTGTAAGTGAGCTGTGGGTTAGTGTTACTGAGCTGTGGGTTAGTGTTACTGAGCTGTGGGTTGCTGAGCTGTGGATTAGTTTTACTGAGCTGTGGGTTAGTGTTACTGAGCTGTGGGTTAGTGTTACTGAGCTGTAGGTTAGTGTTACTGAGCTGTGGGTTACTGTTACTGAGCTGTGGGTTGCTGAGCT
Source organism: Mobula birostris (assembly GCF_030028105.1). Taxonomy (NCBI): domain Eukaryota; kingdom Metazoa; phylum Chordata; class Chondrichthyes; order Myliobatiformes; family Myliobatidae; genus Mobula; species Mobula birostris. Next base: position 102,670,779 of record NC_092375.1, on the reverse strand, counting down.
GTAGGTTAGTGTTACTAAGCTGTGGGTTAGTGTCACTGTGCAGTGGGTTGCTGAGCTGTAGGTTAGTGTTACTAAGCTGTGGGTTCGTGTTACTGAGCTGTGGGTTGCTGAGCTGTAGGTTAGTGTTGCTGAGAAGTGGGTTAGTATTAGTGAGCAGAGGGTTAGTATTAGTGAGCCGTGGGTTAGTGTTACTGAGCTGTGGTTAGTGTTACTGAGCTGTGGGTTAGTGTTACTGAGCTGTGGGTTAGTGTTAGGGAGCAGTGGGTTAGTGTTAGTGATCTGTGGGTTGCTGAGCTGTGGGTTAGTGTTGCTGAGCTGTGGGTTAGTTTTACTGAGCTGTGGGTTAGTGTTACTGAGCTGTGGGTTGCTGAGTGTTAGGTTAGTGTTGCTGAGCGGTGGGTTAGTGTTACTGAGCGGTGGCTTAGTGTTACTGAGCTGTGGGTTAGTCAGCTGTGGGTTAGTGCTGCTGAGCTGTGGGTTAGTGTTACTGATCTGTGGGTTAGTGTTAGTGAGCAGTGGGTTAGCGTTAGTGATCTGTGGGTTGCTGAGCTGTGGGTTAGTGTTGCTGAGCTGTGGGTTAGTTTTACTGAGCTGTGGGTTAGTGTTACTGAGCTGTGGGTTAGTGTTACTGAGCTATGGGTTAGTGAGCTGTGGGTTAGTGTTACTGAGCTGTGGGTTAGTGTTGGTGAGCTGTGGGTTAGTGTTAGTGAGCTGTGGGTTACTGTTGGTGAGCTGTGGGTTGTGTTAGTGAGCTGTGGGTTAGTGTTGATGAGCTGTGGGTTAGTGTTACTGAGCTGGGGGTTAGTGTTAGTGAGCTGTGGGTTAGTTTTACTGAGCTGTAGATTAGTGCTGGTGAGCTGTGGGTTAGCGTTAGTGAGCTGTTGGTTAGTATTACTGAGCTGTGGGTTAGTGGTACTGAGCTGTGGGTTAGTGTTGGTGAGCTGTGGGTTGGTGTTGGCGAGCTGTGGGTTACTGTTGGTGAGCTGTGGGTTAGTGTTAGTGAGCTGTGGGTTAGTGTTTCTGAGCTGTGGGTTAGTGTTGGTGAGCTGTGGGTTAGCGTTACTGAGCTGTGGGTTAGTGAGCTGTGGGTTAGCGTTACTGAGCTGTGGGTTAGTGTTACTCAGCTGTGGGTTAGTGTTGGTGAGCTGTGCGTTAGTGTTACTGAGCTTTGGGTTAGTTAGCTGTGGGTTAGTTTTTACTGAGCTGTAGGTTAGTGTTGCTGAGCTGTGGGTTAGTGTTACTGAGCTGTGGGTTAGTGTTAGTGAGCAGTGGGTTAGTGTTAGTGAGCCGTGGGTTAGTGTTACTGAGCTGTGGGTTAGTGTTAGTGAGCTGTGGGTTAGGGAGCTGTGGATTAGTGTTACTGAGCTGTAGGTTAGTGTTGCTGAGCTGTAGGTTAGTTTTACTGAGCTGTGGGTTAGTGTTAGTGAGCTGTGGGCTACTGTTACTGAGCTGTGGGTTAGTGTTACTGAGCTGTGGGTTGCTGAGCTGTAGGTTAGTGTTGGTGAGCTATGGGTTAGTGTTACTGAGTGGGTTAGTGAGCTGTGGGTTAGTGTTGCTGAGCTGTGGATTAGTGTTACTCAGCTGTGGGTTAGTGTTAGTGAGCTGTGGGTTAGTGTTACTGAGCTGTAGGTTAGTGTTGCTGAGCTGTGAGTTAGTGTTAGTGAGCTGTGGGTTACTGTTACTGAGCTGTGGGTTGCTGAGCTGTAGGTTAGTGTTACTAAGCTGTGGGTTAGTGTCACTGTGCAGTGGGTTGCTGAGCTGTAGGTTAGTGTTACTAAGCTGTGGGTTCGTGTTACTGAGCTGTGGGTTGCTGAGCTGTAGGTTAGTGTTGCTGAGAAGTGGGTTAGTATTAGTGAGCAGAGGGTTAGTATTAGTGAGCCGTGGGTTAGTGTTACTGAGCTGTGGTTAGTGTTACTGAGCTGTGGGTTAGTGTTACTGAGCTGTGGGTTAGTGTTAGGGAGCAGTGGGTTAGTGTTAGTGATCTGTGGGTTGCTGAGCTGTGGGTTAGTGTTGCTGAGCTGTGGGTTAGTTTTACTGAGCTGTGGGTTAGTGTTACTGAGCTGTGGGTTGCTGAGTGTTAGGTTAGTGTTGCTGAGCGGTGGGTTAGTGTTACTGAGCGGTGGCTTAGTGTTACTGAGCTGTGGGTTAGTCAGCTGTGGGTTAGTGCTGCTGAGCTGTGGGTTAGTGTTACTGATCTGTGGGTTAGTGTTAGTGAGCAGTGGGTTAGCGTTAGTGATCTGTGGGTTGCTGAGCTGTGGGTTAGTGTTGCTGAGCTGTGGGTTAGTTTTACTGAGCTGTGGGTTAGTGTTACTGAGCTGTGGGTTAGTGTTACTGAGCTATGGGTTAGTGAGCTGTGGGTTAGTGTTACTGAGCTGTGGGTTAGTGTTGGTGAGCTGTGGGTTAGTGTTAGTGAGCTGTGGGTTACTGTTGGTGAGCTGTGGGTTGTGTTAGTGAGCTGTGGGTTAGTGTTGATGAGCTGTGGGTTAGTGTTACTGAGCTGGGGGTTAGTGTTAGTGAGCTGTGGGTTAGTTTTACTGAGCTGTAGATTAGTGCTGGTGAGCTGTGGGTTAGCGTTAGTGAGCTGTTGGTTAGTATTACTGAGCTGTGGGTTAGTGGTACTGAGCTGTGGGTTAGTGTTGGTGAGCTGTGGGTTGGTGTTGGCGAGCTGTGGGTTACTGTTGGTGAGCTGTGGGTTAGTGTTAGTGAGCTGTGGGTTAGTGTTTCTGAGCTGTGGGTTAGTGTTGGTGAGCTGTGGGTTAGCGTTACTGAGCTGTGGGTTAGTGAGCTGTGGGTTAGCGTTACTGAGCTGTGGGTTAGTGTTACTCAGCTGTGGGTTAGTGTTGGTGAGCTGTGCGTTAGTGTTACTGAGCTTTGGGTTAGTTAGCTGTGGGTTAGTTTTTACTGAGCTGTAGGTTAGTGTTGCTGAGCTGTGGGTTAGTGTTACTGAGCTGTGGGTTAGTGTTAGTGAGCAGTGGGTTAGTGTTAGTGAGCCGTGGGTTAGTGTTACTGAGCTGTGGGTTAGTGTTAGTGAGCTGTGGGTTAGGGAGCTGTGGATTAGTGTTACTGAGCTGTAGGTTAGTGTTGCTGAGCTGTAGGTTAGTTTTACTGAGCTGTGGGTTAGTGTTAGTGAGCTGTGGGCTACTGTTACTGAGTGTGGGTTAGTGTTACTGAGCTGTGGGTTGCTGAGCTGTAGGTTAGTGTTGGTGAGCTATGGGTTAGTGTTACTGAGTGGGTTAGTGAGCTGTGGGTTAGTGTTGCTGAGCTGTGGATTAGTGTTACTCAGCTGTGGGTTAGTGTTAGTGAGCTGTGGGTTAGTGTTACTGAGCTGTAGATTAGCGCTGGTGAGCTGTGGGTTAGCGTTAGTGAGCTGTGGGTTTGTATTACTGAGCTGTGGGTTAGTGTTACTGAGCTGTGAGTTAGTGTTACTGAGCTGTCGATTAGTGTTGGTGAGATGTGGGTTAGCGTTAGTGAGCTGTGGGTTAGTTTTACAGAGCTGTGGGTTAGTGTTACTGAGCTGTGCGTTAGTGTTGGTGAGCTGTGGGTTAGTGTTAGTGAGCTGTGGGTTAGTTTTACTGCGCTGTGGGTTAGTGTTAGTGAGCTGTGGGTTAGTGTTGCTGAGCTGTCGATTAGTGTTACTGAGCTGTGGGTTAGTGTTGGTGAGCTGTGGGTTAGTGTTACTGAGCTGTAGATTAGTGCTGGTGAGCTGTGGGTTAGCGTTAGTGAGCTGTGGGTTAGTGTTACTGAGCTGTGGGTTAGTGTTGCTGAGCTGTGGGTTAGTGTTGCTGAGCTGTGGGTTAGTGTTACTGAGCTGTGGGTTAGTGTTGGTGAGCTGTGGGTTAGTGTTAGTGAGCTGTGGGTTAGTTTTACTGCGCTGTGGGTTAGTGTTAGTGAGCTGTGGGTTAGTGTTGCTGAGCTGTGGATTAGTGTTACTGAGCTGTGGGTTAGTGTTAGTGAGCTGTGGGTTAGTGTTACTGAGCTGTCGATTAGTGTTTGTGAGATGTGGGTTAGCGTTAGTGAGCTGTGGGTTAGTTTTACAGAACTGTGGGTTAGTGTTACTGAGCTGTAGGTTAGTGTTTTTGAGCTGTGGGTTAGTGTTACTGAGCTGTGGGTTAGTTTTACTGCGCTGTGGGTTAGTGTTAGTGAGCTGTGGGTTCGTGTTGCTGAGCTGTGGATTAGTGTTACTGAGCTGTGGGTTAGTGTTAGTGAGCTGTGGGTTAGTGTTACTGAGCTGTAGATTAGTGCTGGTGAGCTGTGGGTTAGTGTTAGTGAGTTGTGGGTTAGTATTACTGAGCTGTGGGTTAGTGTTGGTGAGCTGTGGGTTAGTGTTATGAGCTATCGATTAGTGTTGGTGAGCTGTGGGTTAGCGTTAGTGAGCTGTGGGTTAGTTTTACAGGGCTGTGGGTTAGTGTTACTGAGCTGTGGGTTAGTGTTGGTGAGCTCTGGATTAGTGTTAGTGAGCTGTGGGTTACTGCTGGTGAGCTGTGGGGTAGTGTTAGTGAACTGTAGGTTAGTATTAGTGAGCAGTAGGTTAGCGTTAGTGAGCTGTGGGTTAGTGTTACTGAGCTGTAAGTAGTGCTGGTTAGCTGTGGGTTAGCGTTAGTGAGCTGTGGGTTAGTATTACTAGGCTGTGTGTTAGTGTTACTGAGCTGTGGGTTAGTGTTGGTGAGCTGTGGGTTAGTATTAGTGAGCAGTAGGTTAGCGTTGGTGAGCTGTCAGTTAGTGTTGGTGAGCTGTGGGTTAGCGTTAGTGAGCTGTGGGTTAGTTTTACAGAGCTGTGGGTTAGTGTTACTGAGCTGTGGGTTAGTGTTGGTGAGCTGTGGGTTAGTGTCAGTGAGCTGTGGGTTACTGCTGGTGAGCTGTGGGTTCGTGTTACTGAGCTGTGGGTTAGTGTTAGTGAGCTGTGGGTTAGTGAGCTGGGGGGTAGTGTTACTGAGCTGTAGATTAGTGCTGGTGAGCTGTGGGTTAGCGTTAGTGAGCTGTGGGTTAGTATTACTGAGCTGTGCGTTAGTGTTACTGAGCAGTGGGTTAGTGTTGGTGAGCTGTGGGTTAGTGTTACTGACCGTAGGTTAGCATTGGTGAGCTGTGGGTTAGTGTAAGTGAGCTGTGGGTTAGTGTTACTGAGCTGTGGGTTAGTGTTGGTGAGCTGTAGGTTAGTGTTACTGAGCTGTGGGTTAGTGTTACTGAGCTGTGGGTTGCTGAGCTGTGGATTAGTTTTACTGAGCTGTGGGTTAGTGTTACTGAGCTGTGGGTTAGTGTTACTGAGCTGTAGGTTAGTGTTACTGAGCTGTGGGTTAGTGTTACTGAGCTGTGGGTTAGTGTTGGTGAGCTGTAGGTTAGTGTTACTGAGCTGTGGGTTGCTGAGCTGTAGGTTAGTGTTACTGAGCTGTGGGTTAGTGTTACTGAGCTGTGGGTTGCTGAGCTGTGGGTTAGTTTTACTGAGCTGTGGGTTAGTTTTACTGAGCAGTGGGTTAGTGTTACTGAGCTGTACGTTAGTGTTGCTGATCTGTAGGCTAGTGTTACTGAGCTGTGTGTTGCTCAGCTGTAGGTTAGTGTTACTGAGCTGTGGGTTAGTGTTACTGAGCTGTGGGTTGCTGAGCTGTAGGTTAGTGTTACTAAGCTGTGTGTTAGTGTTACTGAGCTGTGGGTTGCTGAGCTGTATGTTAGTGTTACTAAGCTGTGGGTTCGTGTTACTGAGCTGTGGGTTGCTGAGCTGTAGGTTAGTGTTGCTGAGAAGTGGGTTAGTATTAGTGAGCAGAGGGTTAGTATTAGTGAGCCGTGGGTTAGTGTTACTGAGCTGTGGTTAGTGTTACTGAGCTGTGGGTTAGTGTTACTGAGCTGTGGGTTAGTGTTAGGGAGCATTGGGTTAGTGTTAGTGATCTGTGGGTTGCTGAGCTGTGGGTTAGTGTTGCTGAGCTGTGGGTTAGTTTTACTGAGCTGTGGGTTAGTGTTACTGAGTTGTGGGTTGCTGAGTGTTAGGTTAGTGTTGCTGAGCGGTGGGTTAGTGTTACTGAGCGGTGGGTTAGTGTTACTGAGCTGTGGGTTAGTGAGCTGTGGGTTAGTGCTGCTGAGCTGTGGGTTAGTGTTACTGAGCTGTGGGTTGCTGAGCTGTAGGTTAGTGTTACTAAGCTGTGTGTTAGTGTTACTGAGCTGTGGGTTGCTGAGCTGTAGGTTAGTGTTACTAAGCTGTGGGTTCGTGTTACTGAGCTGTGGGTTGCTGAGCTGTAGGTTAGTGTTGCTGAGAAGTGGGTTAGTATTAGTGAGCAGAGGGTTAGTATTAGTGAGCCGTGGGTTAGGGTTACTGAGCTGTGGTTAGTGTTACTGAGCTGTGGGTTAGTGTTACTGAGCTGTGGGTTAGTGTTAGGGAGCATTGGGTTAGTGTTAGTGATCTGTGGGTTGCTGAGCTGTGGGTTAGTGTTGCTGAGCTGTGGGTTAGTTTTACTGAGCTGTGGGTTAGTGTTACTGAGTTGTGGGTTGCTGAGTGTTAGGTTAGTGTTGCTGAGCGGTGGGTTAGTGTTACTGAGCGGTGGGTTAGTGTTACTGAGCTGTGGGTTAGTGAGCTGTGGGTTAGTGCTGCTGAGCTGTGGGTTAGTGTTACTGAGCTGTGGGTTGCTGAGCTGTAGGTTAGTGTTACTAAGCTGTGTGTTAGTGTTACTGAGCTGTGGGTTGCTGAGCTGTAGGTTAGTGTTACTAAGCTGTGGGTTCGTGTTACTGAGCTGTGGGTTGCTGAGCTGTAGGTTAGTGTTGCTGAGAAGTGGGTTAGTATTAGTGAGCAGAGGGTTAGTATTAGTGAGCCGTGGGTTAGTGTTACTGAGCTGTGGTTAGTGTTACTGAGCTGTGGGTTAGTGTTACTGAGCTGTGGGTTAGTGTTAGGGAGCAGTGGGTTAGTGTTAGTGATCTGTGGGTTGCTGAGCTGTGGGTTAGTGTTGCTGAGCTGTGGGTTAGTTTTACTGAGCTGTGGGTTAGTGTTACTGAGTTGTGGGTTGCTGAGTGTTAGGTTAGTGTTGCTGAGCGGTGGGTTAGTGTTACTGAGCGGTGGGTTAGTGTTACTGAGCTGTGGGTTAGTGAACTGTGGGTTAGTGCTGCTGAGCTGTGGGTTAGTGTTACTGATCTGTGGGTTAGTGTTAGTGAGCAGTGGGTTAGCGTTAGTGATCTGTGGGTTGCTGAGCTGTGGGTTAGTGTTGCTGAGCTGTGGGTTAGTTTTACTGAGCTGTGGGTTAGTGTTACTGAGCTGTGGGTTAGTGTTACTGAGCTATGGGGTAGTGAGCTGTGGGTTAGTGTTACTGAGCTGTGGGTTAGTGTTGGTGATCTGTGGGTTAGTGTTAGTGAGCTGTGGGTTACTGTTTGTGAGCTGTGGGTTGTGTTAGTGAGCTGTGGGTTAGTGTTGATGAGCTGTGGGTTAGTGTTACTGAGCTGTGGGTTAGTGTTAGTGAGCTGTGGGTTAGTGTTACTGAGGTGTAGATTAGTGCTGGTGAGCTGTGGGTTAGTGTTAGTGAGCTGTTGGTTAGTATTACTGAGCTGTGGATTAGTGTTACTGAGCTGTGGGTTAGTGTTAGTGAGCTGTGGCTTAGTGAGCTGGGGGGTAGCGTTACTGAGCTGTAGATTAGTGCTGGTGAGCTGTGGGTTAGCGTTAGTGAGCTGTGGGTTGCTGAGCTGTGGGTTAGTTTTACTGAGCTGTGGGTTAGTTTTACTGAGCAGTGGGTTAGTGTTACTGAGCTGTGTGTTGCTCAGCTGTAGGTTAGTGTTACTGAGCTGTGGGTTAGTGTTACTGAGCTGTGGGTTGCTGAGCTGTAGGTTAGTGTTACTAAGCTGTGGGTTAGTGTTACTGAGCTGTGGGTTGCTGAGCTGTAGGTTAGTGTTACTAAGCTGTGGGTTCGTATTACTGAGCTGTGGGTTGCTGAGCTGTAGGTTAGTGTTGCTGAGAAGTGGGTTAGTATTAGAGAGCAGAGGGTTAGTATTAGTGAGCCGTGGGTTAGTGTTACTGAGCTGTGGTTAGTGTTACTGAGCTGTGGGTTAGTGTTACTGAGCTGTGGGTTAGTGTTAGGGAGCAGTGGGTTAGTGTTAGTGATCTGTGGGTTGCTGAGCTGTGGGTTAGTGTTGCTGAGCTGTGGGTTAGTTTTACTGAGCTGTGGGTTAGTGTTACTGAGCTGTGGGTTGCTGAGTGTTAGGTTAGTGTTGCTGAGCGGTGGGTTAGTGTTACTGAGCAGTGGGTTAGTGTTACTGAGCTGTGGGTTAGTGTTGGTGAGCTGTGGGTTAGTGTTAGTGAGCTGTGGGTTACTGTTGGTGAGCTGTGGGTTGTGTTAGTGAGCTGTGGGTTAGTGTTGATGAGCTGTGGGTTAGTGTTACTGAGCTGTGGGTTAGTGTTAGTGAGCTGTGGGTTAGTGTTACTGAGCTGTAGATTAGTCCTGGTGAGCTGTGGGTTAGCGTTAGTGAGCTGTGGGTTAGTGTTACTGAGCTGTGGGTTAGTGTTGCTGAGCTGTGGGTTAGTGTTACTGAGCTGTGGTTTATTGTTAGTGAGCTGTGGGTTACTGCTGGTGATCTGTGGGTTAGTGTTACTGAGCTGTGGGTTAGTGTTAGTGAGCTGTGGGTTAGTGAGCTGGGGGGTAGTGTTACTGAGCTGTAGATTAGTGCTGGTGAGCTGTGGGTTAGCGTTAGTGAGCTGTGGGTTAGTATTACTGAGCTGTGGGTTAGTGTTACTGAGCTCTGTGTTAGTGTTGGTGAGCTGTGGGTTAGTGTTACTGAGCCGTAGGTTAGCATTGGTGAGCTGTGGGTTAGTGTAAGTGAGCTGTGGGTTAGTGTTACTGAGCTGTGGGTTAGTGTTGCTGAGCTGTAGGTTAGTGTTGCTGAGCTGTGGGTTAGTGTTACTGAGCTGTGGGTTAGTGTTAGTGAGCTGTGGGTTAGTGTTACTGAGCTGTAGATTAGTGCTGGTGAGCTGTGGGTTAGCGTTAGTGAGCTGTGGGTTAGTGTTACTCAGCTGTGGGTTAGTGTTGCTGAGCTGTGGGTTAGTGTTACTCAGCTGTGTGTTAGTGTTGCTGAGCTGTGGGTTAGTGTTACTGAGCTGTGGGTCAGTGTTGGTGAGCTGTGGGTTAGTGTTAGTGAGCTGTGGGTTACTGCTGGTGAGCTGTGGGTTAGTGTTACTGAGCTGTGGGTTAGTGTTAGTGAGCTGTGGGTTAGTGAGCAGTGGGGTAGTGTTACTGAGCTGTAGATTAGTGCTGGTGAGCTCTGGGTTAGCGTTAGTGAGCTGTGGTTTAGTATTACTGAGGTGTAGATTAGTGCTGGTGAGCTGTTGGTTAGTATTACTGAGCTGTGGGTTAGTGTTACTGAGCTGTGGGTTAGTGTTAGTGAGCTGTGGCTTAGTGAGCTGGGGGGTAGCGTTACTGAGCTGTAGGTTAGTGCTGGTGAGCTGTGGGTTAGCGTTAGTGAGCTGTGGGTTAGTATTACTGAGCTGTGGGTTAGTGTTACTGAACTCTGGGTTAGTGTTGGTGAGCTGTGGGTTAGTGTTACTGACCGTAGGTTAGCATTGGTGAGCTGTGGGTTAGTGTAAGTGAGCTGTGGGTTAGTGTTACTGAGCTGTGGGTTAGTGTTGGTGAGCTGTAGGTTAGTGTTACTGAGCTGTGGGTTAGTTTTACTGAGCTGTGGGTTGCTGAGCTGTGGATTAGTTTTACTGAGCTGTGGGTTAGTGTTACTGAGCTGTGGGTTAGTGTTACTGAGCTGTAGGTTAGTGTTACTGAGCTGTGGGTTAGTGTTACTGAGCTGTGGGTTAGTGTTGGTGAGCTGTAGGTTAGTGTTACTGAGCTGTGGGTTGCTGAGCGGTAGGTTAGTGTTACTGAGCTGTGGGTTAGTGTTACTGAGCTGTGGGTTGCTGAGCTGTGGGTTAGTTTTACTGAGCTGTGGGTTAGTTTTACTGAGCAGTGGGTTAGTGTTACTGAGCTGTGTGTTGCTCAGCTGTAGGTTAGTGTTACTGAGCTGTGGGTTAGTGTTACTGAGCTGTGGGTTGCTGAGCTGTAGGTTAGTGTTACTAAGCTGTGGGTTAGTGTTACTGAGCTGTGGGTTGCTGAGCTGTAGGTTAGTGTTACTAAGCTGTGGGTTCGTATTACTGAGCTGTGGGTTGCTGAGCTGTAGGTTAGTGTTGCTGAGAAGTGGGTTAGTATTAGAGAGCAGAGGGTTAGTATTAGTGAGCCGTGGGTTAGTGTTACTGAGCTGTGGTTAGTGTTACTGAGCTGTGGGTTAGTGTTACTGAGCTGTGGGTTAGTGTTAGGGAGCAGTGGGTTAGTGTTAGTGATCTGTGGGTTGCTGAGCTGTGGGTTAGTGTTGCTGAGCTGTGGGTTAGTTTTACTGAGCTGTGGGTTAGTGTTACTGAGCTGTGGGTTGCTGAGTGTTAGGTTAGTGTTGCTGAGCGGTGGGTTAGTGTTACTGAGCAGTGGGTTAGTGTTACTGAGCTGTGGGTTAGTGTTGGTGAGCTGTGGGTTAGTGTTAGTGAGCTGTGGGTTACTGTTGGTGAGCTGTGGGTTGTGTTAGTGAGCTGTGGGTTAGTGTTGATGAGCTGTGGGTTAGTGTTACTGAGCTGTGGGTTAGTGTTAGTGAGCTGTGGGTTAGTGTTACTGAGCTGTAGATTAGTCCTGGTGAGCTGTGGGTTAGCGTTAGTGAGCTGTGGGTTAGTGTTACTGAGCTGTGGGTTAGTGTTGCTGAGCTGTGGGTTAGTGTTACTGAGCTGTGGTTTATTGTTAGTGAGCTGTGGGTTACTGCTGGTGATCTGTGGGTTAGTGTTACTGAGCTGTGGGTTAGTGTTAGTGAGCTGTGGGTTAGTGAGCTGGGGGGTAGTGTTACTGAGCTGTAGATTAGTGCTGGTGAGCTGTGGGTTAGCGTTAGTGAGCTGTGGGTTAGTATTACTGAGCTGTGGGTTAGTGTTACTGAGCTCTGTGTTAGTGTTGGTGAGCTGTGGGTTAGTGTTACTGAGCCGTAGGTTAGCATTGGTGAGCTGTGGGTTAGTGTAAGTGAGCTGTGGGTTAGTGTTACTGAGCTGTGGGTTAGTGTTGCTGAGCTGTAGGTTAGTGTTGCTGAGCTGTGGGTTAGTGTTACTGAGCTGTGGGTTAGTGTTAGTGAGCTGTGGGTTAGTGTTACTGAGCTGTAGATTAGTGCTGGTGAGCTGTGGGTTAGCGTTAGTGAGCTGTGGGTTAGTGTTACTCAGCTGTGGGTTAGTGTTGCTGAGCTGTGGGTTAGTGTTACTCAGCTGTGTGTTAGTGTTGCTGAGCTGTGGGTTAGTGTTACTGAGCTGTGGGTCAGTGTTGGTGAGCTGTGGGTTAGTGTTAGTGAGCTGTGGGTTACTGCTGGTGAGCTGTGGGTTAGTGTTACTGAGCTGTGGGTTAGTGTTAGTGAGCTGTGGGTTAGTGAGCAGGGGGGTAGTGTTACTGAGCTGTAGATTAGTGCTGGTGAGCTCTGGGTTAGCGTTAGTGAGCTGTGGTTTAGTATTACTGAGGTGTAGATTAGTGCTGGTGAGCTGTGGGTTAGTGTTAGTGAGCTGTTGGTTAGTATTATTGAGCTGTGGGTTAGTGTTACTGAGCTGTGGGTTAGTGTTAGTGAGCTGTGGCTTAGTGAGCTGGGGGGTAGCGTTACTGAGCTGTAGGTTAGTGCTGGTGAGCTGTGGGTTAGCGTTAGTGAGCTGTGGGTTAGTATTACTGAGCTGTGGGTTAGTGTTACTGAACTCTGGGTTAGTGTTGGTGAGCTGTGGGTTAGTGTTACTGACCGTAGGTTAGCATTGGTGAGCTGTGGGTTAGTGTAAGTGAGCTGTGGGTTAGTGTTACTGAGCTGTGGGTTAGTGTTGGTGAGCTGTAGGTTAGTGTTACTGAGCTGTGGGTTAGTTTTACTGAGCTGTGGGTGGCTGAGCTGTGGATTAGTTTTACTGAGCTGTGGGTTAGTGTTACTGAGCTGTGGGTTAGTGTTACTGAGCTGTAGGTTAGTGTTACTGAGCTGTGGGTTAGTGTTACTGAGCTGTGGGTTAGTGTTGGTGAGCTGTAGGTTAGTGTTACTGAGCTGAGGGTTGCTGAGCTGTAGGTTAGTGTTACTGAGCTGTGGGTTAGTGTTACTGAGCTGTGGGTTGCTGAGCTGTGGGTTAGTTTTACTGAGCTGTGGGTTAGTTTTACTGAGCAGTGGGTTAGTGTTACTGAGCTGTGTGTTGCTCAGCTGTAGGTTAGTGTTACTGAGCTGTGGGTTAGTGTTACTAAGCTGTGGGTTGCTGAGCTGTAGGTTAGTGTTACTAAGCTGTGGGTTAGTGTTACTGAGCTGTGGGTTGCTGAGCTGTAGGTTAGTGTTACTAAGCTGTGGGTTCGTATTACTGAGCTGTGGGTTGCTGAGCTGTAGGTTAGTGTTGCTGAGAAGTGGGTTAGTATTAGTGAGCAGAGGGTTAGTATTAGTGAGCCGTGGGTTAGTGTTACTGAGCTGTGGTTAGTGTTACTGAGCTGTGGGTTAGTGTTACTGAGCTGTGGGTTAGTGTTAGGGAGCAGTGGGTTAGTGTTAGTGATCTGTGGGTTGCTGAGCTGTGGGTTAGTGTTGCTGAGCTGTGGGTTAGTTTTACTGAGCTGTGGGTTAGTGTTACTGAGCTGTGGGTTGCTGAGTGTTAGGTTAGTGTTGCTGAGCGGTGGGTTAGTGTTACTGAGCTGTGGGTTAGTGTTGGTGAGCTGTGGGTTAGTGTTAGTGAGCTGTGGGTTACTGTTGGTGAGCTGTGGGTTGTGTTAGTGAGCTGTGGGTTAGTGTTGATGAGCTGTGGGTTAGTTTTACTGAGCTGTGGGTTAGTGTTAGTGAGCTGTGGGTTAGTGTTACTGAGCTGTAGATTAGTCCTGGTGAGCTGTGGGTTAGCGTTAGTGAGCTGTGGGTTAGTGTTACTGAGCTGTGGGTTAGTGTTGCTGAGCTGTGGGTTAGTGTTACTGAGCTGTGGTTTATTGTTAGTGAGCTGTGGGTTACTGCTGGTGATCTGTGGGTTAGTGTTACTGAGCTGTGGGTTAGTGTTAGTGAGCTGTGGGTTAGTGAGCTGGGGGGTAGTGTTACTGAGCTGTAGATTAGTGCTGGTGAGCTCTGGGTTAGCGTTAGTGAGCTGTGGGTTAGTATTACTGAGCTGTGGGTTAGTGTTACTGAGCTCTGTGTTAGTGTTGGTGAGCTGTGGGTTAGTGTTAGTGAGCCGTAGGTTAGCATTGGTGAGCTGTGTGTTAGTGTAAGTGAGCTGTGGGTTAGTGTTACTGAGCTGTGGGTTAGTGTTGCTGAGCTGTAGGTTAGTGTTGCTGAGCTGTGGGTTAGTGTTACTGAGCTGTGGGTTAGTGTTAGTGAGCTGTGGGTTAGTGTTACTGAGCTGTAGATTAGTGCTGGTGAGCTGTGGGTTAGCGTTAGTGAGCTGTGGGTTAGTGTTACTCAGCTGTGGGTTAGTGTTGCTGAGCTGTGGGTTAGTGTTACTCAGCTGTAGATTAGTGCTGGTGAGCTGTGGGTTAGCGTTAGTGAGCTGTGGGTTAGTGTTACTCAGCTGTGGGTTAGTGTTGCTGAGCTGTGGGTTAGTGTTACTCAGCTGTGTGTTAGTGTTGCTGAGCTGTGGGTTAGTGTTACTGAGCTGTGGGTTAGTGTTGGTGAGCTGTGGGTTAGTGTTAGTGAGCTGTGGGTTACTGCTGGTGAGCTGTGGGTTAGTGTTACTGAGCTGTGGGTTAGTGTTAGTGAGCTGTGGGTTAGTGAGCAGGGGGGTAGTGTTACTGAGCTGTAGATTAGTGCTGGTGAGCTCTGGGTTAGCGTTAGTGAGCTGTGGTTTAGTGTTGCTAAGCTGTAGGTTAGTGTTTCTGAGCTGTGGGTTAGTGTTACTGAGCTGTGGGTTAGTGTTAGTGAGCTGTGGCTTAGTGAGCTGGGGGGTAGTGTTACTGAGCTGTAGATTAGTGCTGGTGAGCTGTTGGTTAGCGTTAGTGAGCTGTGGGTTAGTATTACTGAGCTGTCTGATGGTGTTACTGAACTCTGGGTTAGTGTTGGTGAGCTGTGGGTTAGTGTTACTGACCGTAGGATAGCATTGGTGAGCTGTGGGTTAGTGTAAGTGAGCTGTGGGTTAGTGTTACTGAGCTGTGGGTTAGTGTTGGTGAGCTGTAGGTTAGTGTTACTGAGCTGTGGGTTAGTTTTACTGAGCTGTGGGTGGCTGAGCTGTGGATTAGTTTTACTGAGCTGTGGGTTAGTGTTACTGAGCTGTGGGTTAGTGTTACTGAGCTGTAGGTTAGTGTTACTGAGCTGTGGGTTAGTGTTACTGAGCTGTGGGTTAGTGTTGGTGAGCTGTAGGTTAGTGTTACTGAGCTGAGGGTTGCTGAGCTGTAGGTTAGTGTTACTGAGCTGTGGGTTAGTGTTACTGAGCTGTGGGTTGCTGAGCTGTGGGTTAGTTTTACTGAGCTGTGGGTTAGTTTTACTGAGCAGTGGGTTAGTGTTACTGAGCTGTGTGTTGCTCAGCTGTAGGTTAGTGTTACTGAGCTGTGGGTTAGTGTTACTGAGCTGTGGGTTGCTGAGCTGTAGGTTAGTGTTACTAAGCTGTGGGTTAGTGTTACTGAGCTGTGGGTTGCTGAGCTGTAGGTTAGTGTTACTAAGCTGTGGGTTCGTATTACTGAGCTGTGGGTTGCTGAGCTGTAGGTTAGTGTTGCTGAGAAGTGGGTTAGTATTAGTGAGCAGAGGGTTAGTATTAGTGAGCCGTGGGTTAGTGTTACTGAGCTGTGGTTAGTGTTACTGAGCTGTGGGTTAGTGTTACTGAGCTGTGGGTTAGTGTTAGGGAGCAGTGGGTTAGTGTTAGTGATCTGTGGGTTGCTGAGCTGTGGGTTAGTGTTGCTGAGCTGTGGGTTAGTTTTACTGAGCTGTGGGTTAGTGTTACTGAGCTGTGGGTTGCTGAGTGTTAGGTTAGTGTTGCTGAGCGGTGGGTTAGTGTTACTGAGCTGTGGGTTAGTGTTGGTGAGCTGTGGGTTAGTGTTAGTGAGCTGTGGGTTACTGTTGGTGAGCTGTGGGTTGTGTTAGTGAGCTGTGGGTTAGTGTTGATGAGCTGTGGGTTAGTTTTACTGAGCTGTGGGTTAGTGTTAGTGAGCTGTGGGTTAGTGTTACTGAGCTGTAGATTAGTCCTGGTGAGCTGTGGGTTAGCGTTAGTGAGCTGTGGGTTAGTGTTACTGAGCTGTGGGTTAGTGTTGCTGAGCTGTGGGTTAGTGTTACTGAGCTGTGGTTTATTGTTAGTGAGCTGTGGGTTACTGCTGGTGATCTGTGGGTTAGTGTTACTGAGCTGTGGGTTAGTGTTAGTGAGCTGTGGGTTAGTGAGCTGGGGGGTAGTGTTACTGAGCTGTAGATTAGTGCTGGTGAGCTCTGGGTTAGCGTTAGTGAGCTGTGGGTTAGTATTACTGAGCTGTGGGTTAGTGTTACTGAGCTCTGTGTTAGTGTTGGTGAGCTGTGGGTTAGTGTTAGTGAGCCGTAGGTTAGCATTGGTGAGCTGTGTGTTAGTGTAAGTGAGCTGTGGGTTAGTGTTACTGAGCTGTGGGTTAGTGTTGCTGAGCTGTAGGTTAGTGTTGCTGAGCTGTGGGTTAGTGTTACTGAGCTGTGGGTTAGTGTTAGTGAGCTGTGGGTTAGTGTTACTGAGCTGTAGATTAGTGCTGGTGAGCTGTGGGTTAGCGTTAGTGAGCTGTGGGTTAGTGTTACTCAGCTGTGGGTTAGTGTTGCTGAGCTGTGGGTTAGTGTTACTCAGCTGTAGATTAGTGCTGGTGAGCTGTGGGTTAGCGTTAGTGAGCTGTGGGTTAGTGTTACTCAGCTGTGGGTTAGTGTTGCTGAGCTGTGGGTTAGTGTTACTCAGCTGTGTGTTAGTGTTGCTGAGCTGTGGGTTAGTGTTACTGAGCTGTGGGTTAGTGTTGGTGAGCTGTGGGTTAGTGTTAGTGAGCTGTGGGTTACTGCTGGTGAGCTGTGGGTTAGTGTTACTGAGCTGTGGGTTAGTGTTAGTGAGCTGTGGGTTAGTGAGCAGGGGGGTAGTGTTACTGAGCTGTAGATTAGTGCTGGTGAGCTCTGGGTTAGCGTTAGTGAGCTGTGGTTTAGTGTTGCTAAGCTGTAGGTTAGTGTTTCTGAGCTGTGGGTTAGTGTTACTGAGCTGTGGGTTAGTGTTAGTGAGCTGTGGCTTAGTGAGCTGGGGGGTAGTGTTACTGAGCTGTAGATTAGTGCTGGTGAGCTGTTGGTTAGCGTTAGTGAGCTGTGGGTTAGTATTACTGAGCTGTCTGATGGTGTTACTGAACTCTGGGTTAGTGTTGGTGAGCTGTGGGTTAGTGTTACTGACCGTAGGATAGCATTGGTGAGCTGTGGGTTAGTGTAAGTGAGCTGTGGGTTAGTGTTACTGAGCTGTGGGTTAGTGTTACTGAGCTGTGGGTTGCTGAGCTGTGGATTAGTTTTACTGAGCTGTGGGTTAGTGTTACTGAGCTGTGGGTTAGTGTTACTGAGCTGTAGGTTAGTGTTACTGAGCTGTGGGTTACTGTTACTGAGCTGTGGGTTGCTGAGCTGTAGGTTAGTGTTACTAAGCTGTGGGTTAGTGTCACTGTGCAGTGGGTTGCTGAGCTGTAGGTTAGTGTTACTAAGCTGTGGGTTCGTGTTACTGAGCTGTGGGTTGCTGAGCTGTAGGTTAGTGTTGCTGAGAAGTGGGTTAGTATTAGTGAGCAGAGGGTTAGTATTAGTGAGCCGTGGGTTAGTGTTACTGAGCTGTGGTTAGTGTTACTGAGCTGTGGGTTAGTGTTACTGAGCTGTGGGTTAGTGTTAGGGAGCAGTGGGTTAGTGTTAGTGATCTGTGGGTTGCTGAGCTGTGGGTTAGTGTTGCTGAGCTGTGGGTTATTTTTACTGAGCTGTGGGTTAGTGTTACTGAGCTGTGGGTTGCTGAGTGTTAGGTTAGTGTTGCTGAGCGGTGGGTTAGTGTTACTGAGCGGTGGCTTAGTGTTACTGAGCTGTGGGTTAGTCAGCTGTGGGTTAGTGCTGCTGAGCTGTGGGTTAGTGTTACTGATCTGTGGGTTAGTGTTAGTGAGCAGTGGGTTAGCGTTAGTGATCTGTGGGTTGCTGAGCTGTGGGTTAGTGTTGCTGAGCTGTGGGTTAGTTTTACTGAGCTGTGGGTTAGTGTTACTGAGCTGTGGGTTAGTGTTACTGAGCTATGGGTTAGTGAGCTGTGGGTTAGTGTTACTGAGCTGTGGGTTAGTGTTGGTGAGCTGTGGGTTAGTGTTAGTGAGCTGTGGGTTACTGTTGGTGAGCTGTGGGTTGTGTTAGTGAGCTGTGGGTTAGTGTTGATGAGCTGTGGGTTAGTGTTACTGAGCTGGGGGTTAGTGTTAGTGAGCTGTGGGTTAGTTTTACTGAGCTGTAGATTAGTGCTGGTGAGCTGTGGGTTAGCGTTAGTGAGCTGTTGGTTAGTATTACTGAGCTGTGGGTTAGTGGTACTGAGCTGTGGGTTAGTGTTGGTGAGCTGTGGGTTGGTGTTGGCGAGCTGTGGGTTACTGTTGGTGAGCTGTGGGTTAGTGTTAGTGAGCTGTGGGTTAGTGTTTCTGAGCTGTGGGTTAGTGTTGGTGAGCTGTGGGTTAGCGTTACTGAGCTGTGGGTTAGTGAGCTGTGGGTTAGCGTTACTGAGCTGTGGGTTAGTGTTACTCAGCTGTGGGTTAGTGTTGGTGAGCTGTGCGTTAGTGTTACTGAGCTTTGGGTTAGTTAGCTGTGGGTTAGTTTTTACTGAGCTGTAGGTTAGTGTTGCTGAGCTGTGGGTTAGTGTTACTGAGCTGTGGGTTAGTGTTAGTGAGCAGTGGGTTAGTGTTAGTGAGCCGTGGGTTAGTGTTACTGAGCTGTGGGTTAGTGTTAGTGAGCTGTGGGTTAGGGAGCTGTGGATTAGTGTTACTGAGCTGTAGGTTAGTGTTGCTGAGCTGTAGGTTAGTTTTACTGAGCTGTGGGTTAGTGTTAGTGAGCTGTGGGCTACTGTTACTGAGCTGTGGGTTAGTGTTCCTGAGCTGTGGGTTGCTGAGCTGTAGGTTAGTGTTGGTGAGCTATGGGTTAGTGTTACTGAGTGGGTTAGTGAGCTGTGGGTTAGTGTTGCTGAGCTGTGGATTAGTGTTACTCAGCTGTGGGTTAGTGTTAGTGAGCTGTGGGTTAGTGTTACTGAGCTGTAGATTAGCGCTGGTGAGCTGTGGGTTAGCGTTAGTGAGCTGTGGGTTAGTATTACTGAGCTGTGGGTTAGTGTTACTGAGCTGTGAGTTAGTGTTACTGAGCTGTCGATTAGTGTTGGTGAGATGTGGGTTAGCGTTAGTGAGCTGTGGGTTAGTTTTACAGAGCTGTGGGTTAGTGTTACTGAGCTGTGCGTTAGTGTTGATGAGCTGTGGGTTAGTGTTAGTGAGCTGTGGGTTAGTTTTACTGCGCTGTGGGTTAGTGTTAGTGAGCTGTGGGTTAGTGTTGCTGAGCTGTCGATTAGTGTTACTGAGCTGTGGGTTAGTGTTGGTGAGCTGTGGGTTAGTGTTACTGAGCTGTAGATTAGTGCTGGTGAGCTGTGGGTTAGCGTTAGTGAGCTGTGGGTTAGTGTTACTGAGCTGTGGGTTAGTGTTGCTGAGCTGTGGGTTAGTGTTGCTGAGCTGTGGGTTAGTGTTACTGAGCTGTGGGTTAGTGTTGGTGAGCTGTGGGTTAGTGTTAGTGAGCTGTGGGTTAGTTTTACTGCGCTGTGGGTTAGTGTTAGTGAGCTGTGGGTTAGTGTTGCTGAGCTGTGGATTAGTGTTACTGAGCTGTGGGTTAGTGTTAGTGAGCTGTGGGTTAGTGTTACTGAGCTGTCGATTAGTGTTTGTGAGATGTGGGTTAGCGTTAGTGAGCTGTGGGTTAGTTTTACAGAGCTGTGGGTTAGTGTTACTGAGCTGTAGGTTAGTGTTTTTGAGCTGTGGGTTAGTGTTACTGAGCTGTGGGTTAGTTTTACTGCGCTGTGGGTTAGTGTTAGTGAGCTGTGGGTTCGTGTTGCTGAGCTGTGGATTAGTGTTACTGAGCTGTGGGTTAGTGTTAGTGAGCTGTGGGTTAGTGTTACTGAGCTGTAGATTAGTGCTGGTGAGCTGTGGGTTAGTGTTAGTGAGTTGTGGGTTAGTATTACTGAGCTGTGGGTTAGTGTTGGTGAGCTGTGGGTTAGTGTTATGAGCTATCGATTAGTGTTGGTGAGCTGTGGGTTAGCGTTAGTGAGCTGTGGGTTAGTTTTACAGGGCTGTGGGTTAGTGTTACTGAGCTGTGGGTTAGTGTTGGTGAGCTCTGGATTAGTGTTAGTGAGCTGTGGGTTACTGCTGGTGAGCTGTGGGGTAGTGTTAGTGAACTGTAGGTTAGTATTAGTGAGCAGTAGGTTAGCGTTAGTGAGCTGTGGGTTAGTGTTACTGAGCTGTAAGTAGTGCTGGTTAGCTGTGGGTTAGCGTTAGTGAGCTGTGGGTTAGTATTACTAGGCTGTGTGTTAGTGTTACTGAGCTGTGGGTTAGTGTTGGTGAGCTGTGGGTTAGTATTAGTGAGCAGTAGGTTAGCGTTGGTGAGCTGTCAGTTAGTGTTGGTGAGCTGTGGGTTAGCGTTAGTGAGCTGTGGGTTAGTTTTACAGAGCTGTGGGTTAGTGTTACTGAGCTGTGGGTTAGTGTTGGTGAGCTGTGGGTTAGTGTCAGTGAGCTGTGGGTTACTGCTGGTGAGCTGTGGGTTCGTGTTACTGAGCTGTGGGTTAGTGTTAGTGAGCTGTGGGTTAGTGAGCTGGGGGGTAGTGTTACTGAGCTGTAGATTAGTGCTGGTGAGCTGTGGGTTAGCGTTAGTGAGCTGTGGGTTAGTATTACTGAGCTGTGCGTTAGTGTTACTGAGCAGTGGGTTAGTGTTGGTGAGCTGTGGGTTAGTGTTACTGACCGTAGGTTAGCATTGGTGAGCTGTGGGTTAGTGTAAGTGAGCTGTGGGTTAGTGTTACTGAGCTGTGGGTTAGTGTTGGTGAGCTGTAGGTTAGTGTTACTGAGCTGTGGGTTAGTGTTACTGAGCTGTGGGTTGCTGAGCTGTGGATTAGTTTTACTGAGCTGTGGGTTAGTGTTACTGAGCTGTGGGTTAGTGTTACTGAGCTGTAGGTTAGTGTTACTGAGCTGTGGGTTAGTGTTACTGAGCTGTGGGTTAGTGTTGGTGAGCTGTAGGTTAGTGTTACTGAGCTGTGGGTTGCTGAGCTGTAGGTTAGTGTTACTGAGCTGTGGGTTAGTGTTACTGAGCTGTGGGTTGCTGAGCTGTGGGTTAGTTTTACTGAGCTGTGGGTTAGTTTTACTGAGCAGTGGGTTAGTGTTACTGAGCTGTACGTTAGTGTTGCTGATCTGTAGGCTAGTGTTACTGAGCTGTGTGTTGCTCAGCTGTAGGTTAGTGTTACTGAGCTGTGGGTTAGTGTTACTGAGCTGTGGGTTGCTGAGCTGTAGGTTAGTGTTACTAAGCTGTGTGTTAGTGTTACTGAGCTGTGGGTTGCTGAGCTGTATGTTAGTGTTACTAAGCTGTGGGTTCGTGTTACTGAGCTGTGGGTTGCTGAGCTGTAGGTTAGTGTTGCTGAGAAGTGGGTTAGTATTAGTGAGCAGAGGGTTAGTATTAGTGAGCCGTGGGTTAGTGTTACTGAGCTGTGGTTAGTGTTACTGAGCTGTGGGTTAGTGTTACTGAGCTGTGGGTTAGTGTTAGGGAGCATTGGGTTAGTGTTAGTGATCTGTGGGTTGCTGAGCTGTGGGTTAGTGTTGCTGAGCTGTGGGTTAGTTTTACTGAGCTGTGGGTTAGTGTTACTGAGTTGTGGGTTGCTGAGTGTTAGGTTAGTGTTGCTGAGCGGTGGGTTAGTGTTACTGAGCGGTGGGTTAGTGTTACTGAGCTGTGGGTTAGTGAGCTGTGGGTTAGTGCTGCTGAGCTGTGGGTTAGTGTTACTGAGCTGTGGGTTGCTGAGCTGTAGGTTAGTGTTACTAAGCTGTGTGTTAGTGTTACTGAGCTGTGGGTTGCTGAGCTGTAGGTTAGTGTTACTAAGCTGTGGGTTCGTGTTACTGAGCTGTGGGTTGCTGAGCTGTAGGTTAGTGTTGCTGAGAAGTGGGTTAGTATTAGTGAGCAGAGGGTTAGTATTAGTGAGCCGTGGGTTAGTGTTACTGAGCTGTGGTTAGTGTTACTGAGCTGTGGGTTAGTGTTACTGAGCTGTGGGTTAGTGTTAGGGAGCAGTGGGTTAGTGTTAGTGATCTGTGGGTTGCTGAGCTGTGGGTTAGTGTTGCTGAGCTGTGGGTTAGTTTTACTGAGCTGTGGGTTAGTGTTACTGAGTTGTGGGTTGCTGAGTGTTAGGTTAGTGTTGCTGAGCGGTGGGTTAGTGTTACTGAGCGGTGGGTTAGTGTTACTGAGCTGTGGGTTAGTGAACTGTGGGTTAGTGCTGCTGAGCTGTGGGTTAGTGTTACTGATCTGTGGGTTAGTGTTAGTGAGCAGTGGGTTAGCGTTAGTGATCTGTGGGTTGCTGAGCTGTGGGTTAGTGTTGCTGAGCTGTGGGTTAGTTTTACTGAGCTGTGGGTTAGTGTTACTGAGCTGTGGGTTAGTGTTACTGAGCTATGGGGTAGTGAGCTGTGGGTTAGTGTTACTGAGCTGTGGGTTAGTGTTGGTGATCTGTGGGTTAGTGTTAGTGAGCTGTGGGTTACTGTTTGTGAGCTGTGGGTTGTGTTAGTGAGCTGTGGGTTAGTGTTGATGAGCTGTGGGTTAGTGTTACTGAGCTGTGGGTTAGTGTTAGTGAGCTGTGGGTTAGTGTTACTGAGGTGTAGATTAGTGCTGGTGAGCTGTGGGTTAGTGTTAGTAAGCTGTTGGTTAGTATTACTGAGCTGTGGGTTAGTGTTACTGAGCTGTGGGTTAGTGTTAGTGAGCTGTGGCTTAGTGAGCTGGGGGGTAGCGTTACTGAGCTGTAGATTAGTGCTGGTGAGCTGTGGGTTAGCGTTAGTGAGCTGTGGGTTGCTGAGCTGTGGGTTAGTTTTACTGAGCTGTGGGTTAGTTTTACTGAGCAGTGGGTTAGTGTTACTGAGCTGTGTGTTGCTCAGCTGTAGGTTAGTGTTACTGAGCTGTGGGTTAGTGTTACTGAGCTGTGGGTTGCTGAGCTGTAGGTTAGTGTTACTAAGCTGTGGGTTAGTGTTACTGAGCTGTGGGTTGCTGAGCTGTAGGTTAGTGTTACTAAGCTGTGGGTTCGTATTACTGAGCTGTGGGTTGCTGAGCTGTAGGTTAGTGTTGCTGAGAAGTGGGTTAGTATTAGAGAGCAGAGGGTTAGTATTAGTGAGCCGTGGGTTAGTGTTACTGAGCTGTGGTTAGTGTTACTGAGCTGTGGGTTAGTGTTACTGAGCTGTGGGTTAGTGTTAGGGAGCAGTGGGTTAGTGTTAGTGATCTGTGGGTTGCTGAGCTGTGGGTTAGTGTTGCTGAGCTGTGGGTTAGTTTTACTGAGCTGTGGGTTAGTGTTACTGAGCTGTGGGTTGCTGAGTGTTAGGTTAGTGTTGCTGAGCGGTGGGTTAGTGTTACTGAGCAGTGGGTTAGTGTTACTGAGCTGTGGGTTAGTGTTGGTGAGCTGTGGGTTAGTGTTAGTGAGCTGTGGGTTACTGTTGGTGAGCTGTGGGTTGTGTTAGTGAGCTGTGGGTTAGTGTTGATGAGCTGTGGGTTAGTGTTACTGAGCTGTGGGTTAGTGTTAGTGAACTGTGGGTTAGTGTTACTGAGCTGTAGATTAGTCCTGGTGAGCTGTGGGTTAGCGTTAGTGAGCTGTGGGTTAGTGTTACTGAGCTGTGGGTTAGTGTTGCTGAGCTGTGGGTTAGTGTTACTGAGCTGTGGTTTATTGTTAGTGAGCTGTGGGTTACTGCTGGTGATCTGTGGGTTAGTGTTACTGAGCTGTGGGTTAGTGTTAGTGAGCTGTGGGTTAGTGAGCTGGGGGGTAGTGTTACTGAGCTGTAGATTAGTGCTGGTGAGCTGTGGGTTAGCGTTAGTGAGCTGTGGGTTAGTATTACTGAGCTGTGGGTTAGTGTTACTGAGCTCTGTGTTAGTGTTGGTGAGCTGTGGGTTAGTGTTACTGAGCCGTAGGTTAGCATTGGTGAGCTGTGGGTTAGTGTAAGTGAGCTGTGGGTTAGTGTTACTGAGCTGTGGGTTAGTGTTGCTGAGCTGTAGGTTAGTGTTGCTGAGCTGTGGGTTAGTGTTACTGAGCTGTGGGTTAGTGTTAGTGAGCTGTGGGTTAGTGTTACTGAGCTGTAGATTAGTGCTGGTGAGCTGTGGGTTAGCGTTAGTGAGCTGTGGGTTAGTGTTACTCAGCTGTGGGTTAGTGTTGCTGAGCTGTGGGTTAGTGTTACTCAGCTGTGTGTTAGTGTTGCTGAGCTGTGGGTTAGTGTTACTGAGCTGTGGGTCAGTGTTGGTGAGCTGTGGGTTAGTGTTAGTGAGCTGTGGGTTACTGCTGGTGAGCTGTGGGTTAGTGTTACTGAGCTGTGGGTTAGTGTTAGTGAGCTGTGGGTTAGTGAGCAGTGGGGTAGTGTTACTGAGCTGTAGATTAGTGCTGGTGAGCTCTGGGTTAGCGTTAGTGAGCTGTGGTTTAGTATTACTGAGGTGTAGATTAGTGCTGGTGAGCTGTTGGTTAGTATTACTGAGCTGTGGGTTAGTGTTACTGAGCTGTGGGTTAGTGTTAGTGAGCTGTGGCTTAGTGAGCTGGGGGGTAGCGTTACTGAGCTGTAGGTTAGTGCTGGTGAGCTGTGGGTTAGCGTTAGTGAGCTGTGGGTTAGTATTACTGAGCTGTGGGTTAGTGTTACTGAACTCTGGGTTAGTGTTGGTGAGCTGTGGGTTAGTGTTACTGACCGTAGGTTAGCATTGGTGAGCTGTGGGTTAGTGTAAGTGAGCTGTGGGTTAGTGTTACTGAGCTGTGGGTTAGTGTTGGTGAGCTGTAGGTTAGTGTTACTGAGCTGTGGGTTAGTTTTACTGAGCTGTGGGTTGCTGAGCTGTGGATTAGTTTTACTGAGCTGTGGGTTAGTGTTACTGAGCTGTGGGTTAGTGTTACTGAGCTGTAGGTTAGTGTTACTGAGCTGTGGGTTAGTGTTACTGAGCTGTGGGTTAGTGTTGGTGAGCTGTAGGTTAGTGTTACTGAGCTGTGGGTTGCTGAGCGGTAGGTTAGTGTTACTGAGCTGTGGGTTAGTGTTACTGAGCTGTGGGTTGCTGAGCTGTGGGTTAGTTTTACTGAGCTGTGGGTTAGTTTTACTGAGCAGTGGGTTAGTGTTACTGAGCTGTGTGTTGCTCAGCTGTAGGTTAGTGTTACTGAGCTGTGGGTTAGTGTTACTGAGCTGTGGGTTGCTGAGCTGTAGGTTAGTGTTACTAAGCTGTGGGTTAGTGTTACTGAGCTGTGGGTTGCTGAGCTGTAGGTTAGTGTTACTAAGCTGTGGGTTCGTATTACTGAGCTGTGGGTTGCTGAGCTGTAGGTTAGTGTTGCTGAGAAGTGGGTTAGTATTAGAGAGCAGAGGGTTAGTATTAGTGAGCCGTGGGTTAGTGTTACTGAGCTGTGGTTAGTGTTACTGAGCTGTGGGTTAGTGTTACTGAGCTGTGGGTTAGTGTTAGGGAGCAGTGGGTTAGTGTTAGTGATCTGTGGGTTGCTGAGCTGTGGGTTAGTGTTGCTGAGCTGTGGGTTAGTTTTACTGAGCTGTGGGTTAGTGTTACTGAGCTGTGGGTTGCTGAGTGTTAGGTTAGTGTTGCTGAGCGGTGGGTTAGTGTTACTGAGCAGTGGGTTAGTGTTACTGAGCTGTGGGTTAGTGTTGGTGAGCTGTGGGTTAGTGTTAGTGAGCTGTGGGTTACTGTTGGTGAGCTGTGGGTTGTGTTAGTGAGCTGTGGGTTAGTGTTGATGAGCTGTGGGTTAGTGTTACTGAGCTGTGGGTTAGTGTTAGTGAGCTGTGGGTTAGTGTTACTGAGCTGTAGATTAGTCCTGGTGAGCTGTGGGTTAGCGTTAGTGAGCTGTGGGTTAGTGTTACTGAGCTGTGGGTTAGTGTTGCTGAGCTGTGGGTTAGTGTTACTGAGCTGTGGTTTATTGTTAGTGAGCTGTGGGTTACTGCTGGTGATCTGTGGGTTAGTGTTACTGAGCTGTGGGTTAGTGTTAGTGAGCTGTGGGTTAGTGAGCTGGGGGGTAGTGTTACTGAGCTGTAGATTAGTGCTGGTGAGCTGTGGGTTAGCGTTAGTGAGCTGTGGGTTAGTATTACTGAGCTGTGGGTTAGTGTTACTGAGCTCTGTGTTAGTGTTGGTGAGCTGTGGGTTAGTGTTACTGAGCCGTAGGTTAGCATTGGTGAGCTGTGGGTTAGTGTAAGTGAGCTGTGGGTTAGTGTTACTGAGCTGTGGGTTAGTGTTGCTGAGCTGTAGGTTAGTGTTGCTGAGCTGTGGGTTAGTGTTACTGAGCTGTGGGTTAGTGTTAGTGAGCTGTGGGTTAGTGTTACTGAGCTGTAGATTAGTGCTGGTGAGCTGTGGGTTAGCGTTAGTGAGCTGTGGGTTAGTGTTACTCAGCTGTGGGTTAGTGTTGCTGAGCTGTGGGTTAGTGTTACTCAGCTGTGTGTTAGTGTTGCTGAGCTGTGGGTTAGTGTTACTGAGCTGTGGGTCAGTGTTGGTGAGCTGTGGGTTAGTGTTAGTGAGCTGTGGGTTACTGCTGGTGAGCTGTGGGTTAGTGTTACTGAGCTGTGGGTTAGTGTTAGTGAGCTGTGGGTTAGTGAGCAGGGGGGTAGTGTTACTGAGCTGTAGATTAGTGCTGGTGAGCTCTGGGTTAGCGTTAGTGAGCTGTGGTTTAGTATTACTGAGGTGTAGATTAGTGCTGGTGAGCTGTGGGTTAGTGTTAGTGAGCTGTTGGTTAGTATTATTGAGCTGTGGGTTAGTGTTACTGAGCTGTGGGTTAGTGTTAGTGAGCTGTGGCTTAGTGAGCTGGGGGGTAGCGTTACTGAGCTGTAGGTTAGTGCTGGTGAGCTGTGGGTTAGCGTTAGTGAGCTGTGGGTTAGTATTACTGAGCTGTGGGTTAGTGTTACTGAACTCTGGGTTAGTGTTGGTGAGCTGTGGGTTAGTGTTACTGACCGTAGGTTAGCATTGGTGAGCTGTGGGTTAGTGTAAGTGAGCTGTGGGTTAGTGTTACTGAGCTGTGGGTTAGTGTTGGTGAGCTGTAGGTTAGTGTTACTGAGCTGTGGGTTAGTTTTACTGAGCTGTGGGTTGCTGAGCTGTGGATTAGTTTTACTGAGCTGTGGGTTAGTGTTACTGAGCTGTGGGTTAGTGTTACTGAGCTGTAGGTTAGTGTTACTGAGCTGTGGGTTAGTGTTACTGAGCTGTGGGTTAGTGTTGGTGAGCTGTAGGTTAGTGTTACTGAGCTGAGGGTTGCTGAGCTGTAGGTTAGTGTTACTGAGCTGTGGGTTAGTGTTACTGAGCTGTGGGTTGCTGAGCTGTGGGTTAGTTTTACTGAGCAGTGGGTTAGTGTTACTGAGCTGTGTGTTGCTCAGCTGTAGGTTAGTGTTACTGAGCTGTGGGTTAGTGTTACTGAGCTGTGGGTTGCTGAGCTGTAGGTTAGTGTTACTAAGCTGTGGGTTAGTGTTACTGAGCTGTGGGTTGCTGAGCTGTAGGTTAGTGTTACTAAGCTGTGGGTTCGTATTACTGAGCTGTGGGTTGCTGAGCTGTAGGTTAGTGTTGCTGAGAAGTGGGTTAGTATTAGTGAGCAGAGGGTTAGTATTAGTGAGCCGTGGGTTAGTGTTACTGAGCTGTGGTTAGTGTTACTGAGCTGTGGGTTAGTGTTACTGAGCTGTGGGTTAGTGTTAGGGAGCAGTGGGTTAGTGTTAGTGATCTGTGGGTTGCTGAGCTGTGGGTTAGTGTTGCTGAGCTGTGGGTTAGTTTTACTGAGCTGTGGGTTAGTGTTACTGAGCTGTGGGTTGCTGAGTGTTAGGTTAGTGTTGCTGAGCGGTGGGTTAGTGTTACTGAGCTGTGGGTTAGTGTTGGTGAGCTGAGGGTTAGTGTTAGTGAGCTGTGGGTTACTGTTGGTGAGCTGTGGGTTGTGTTAGTGAGCTGTGGGTTAGTGTTGATGAGCTGTGGGTTAGTTTTACTGAGCTGTGGGTTAGTGTTAGTGAGCTGTGGGTTAGTGTTACTGAGCTGTAGATTAGTCCTGGTGAGCTGTGGGTTAGCGTTAGTGAGCTGTGGGTTAGTGTTACTGAGCTGTGGGTTAGTGTTGCTGAGCTGTGGGTTAGTGTTACTGAGCTGTGGTTTATTGTTAGTGAGCTGTGGGTTACTGCTGGTGATCTGTGGGTTAGTGTTACTGAGCTGTGGGTTAGTGTTAGTGAGCTGTGGGTTAGTGAGCTGGGGGGTAGTGTTACTGAGCTGTAGATTAGTGCTGGTGAGCTGTGGGTTAGCGTTAGTGAGCTGTGGGTTAGTATTACTGAGCTGTGGGTTAGTGTTACTGAGCTCTGTGTTAGTGTTGGTGAGCTGTGGGTTAGTGTTACTGAGCCGTAGGTTAGCATTGGTGAGCTGTGGGTTAGTGTAAGTGAGCTGTGGGTTAGTGTTACTGAGCTGTGGGTTAGTGTTGCTGAGCTGTAGGTTAGTGTTGCTGAGCTGTGGGTTAGTGTTACTGAGCTGTGGGTTAGTGTTAGTGAGCTGTGGGTTAGTGTTACTGAGCTGTAGATTAGTGCTGGTGAGCTGTGGGTTAGCGTTAGTGAGCTGTGGGTTAGTGTTACTCAGCTGTGGGTTAGTGTTGCTGAGCTGTGGGTTAGTGTTACTCAGCTGTGTGTTAGTGTTGCTGAGCTGTGGGTTAGTGTTACTGAGCTGTGGGTCAGTGTTGGTGAGCTGTGGGTTAGTGTTAGTGAGCTGTGGGTTACTGCTGGTGAGCTGTGGGTTAGTGTTACTGAGCTGTGGGTTAGTGTTAGTGAGCTGTGGGTTAGTGAGCAGTGGGGTAGTGTTACTGAGCTGTAGATTAGTGCTGGTGAGCTCTGGGTTAGCGTTAGTGAGCTGTGGTTTAGTATTACTGAGGTGTAGATTAGTGCTGGTGAGCTGTTGGTTAGTATTACTGAGCTGTGGGTTAGTGTTACTGAGCTGTGGGTTAGTGTTAGTGAGCTGTGGCTTAGTGAGCTGGGGGGTAGCGTTACTGAGCTGTAGGTTAGTGCTGGTGAGCTGTGGGTTAGCGTTAGTGAGCTGTGGGTTAGTATTACTGAGCTGTGGGTTAGTGTTACTGAACTCTGGGTTAGTGTTGGTGAGCTGTGGGTTAGTGT
Source organism: Mobula birostris (assembly GCF_030028105.1). Classification (NCBI taxonomy): domain Eukaryota; kingdom Metazoa; phylum Chordata; class Chondrichthyes; order Myliobatiformes; family Myliobatidae; genus Mobula; species Mobula birostris. The sequence goes on along the minus strand of NC_092375.1, from coordinate 102,642,571 downwards.
TACTGACCGTAGGTTAGCATTGGTGAGCTGTGGGTTAGTGTAAGTGAGCTGTGGGTTAGTGTTACTGAGCTGTGGGTTAGTGTTGGTGAGCTGTAGGTTAGTGTTACTGAGCTGTGGGTTAGTTTTACTGAGCTGTGGGTTGCTGAGCTGTGGATTAGTTTTACTGAGCTGTGGGTTAGTGTTACTGAGCTGTGGGTTAGTGTTACTGAGCTGTAGGTTAGTGTTACTGAGCTGTGGGTTAGTGTTACTGAGCTGTGGGTTAGTGTTGGTGAGCTGTAGGTTAGTGTTACTGAGCTGTGGGTTGCTGAGCGGTAGGTTAGTGTTACTGAGCTGTGGGTTAGTGTTACTGAGCTGTGGGTTGCTGAGCTGTGGGTTAGTTTTACTGAGCTGTGGGTTAGTTTTACTGAGCAGTGGGTTAGTGTTACTGAGCTGTGTGTTGCTCAGCTGTAGGTTAGTGTTACTGAGCTGTGGGTTAGTGTTACTGAGCTGTGGGTTGCTGAGCTGTAGGTTAGTGTTACTAAGCTGTGGGTTAGTGTTACTGAGCTGTGGGTTGCTGAGCTGTAGGTTAGTGTTACTAAGCTGTGGGTTCGTATTACTGAGCTGTGGGTTGCTGAGCTGTAGGTTAGTGTTGCTGAGAAGTGGGTTAGTATTAGAGAGCAGAGGGTTAGTATTAGTGAGCCGTGGGTTAGTGTTACTGAGCTGTGGTTAGTGTTACTGAGCTGTGGGTTAGTGTTACTGAGCTGTGGGTTAGTGTTAGGGAGCAGTGGGTTAGTGTTAGTGATCTGTGGGTTGCTGAGCTGTGGGTTAGTGTTGCTGAGCTGTGGGTTAGTTTTACTGAGCTGTGGGTTAGTGTTACTGAGCTGTGGGTTGCTGAGTGTTAGGTTAGTGTTGCTGAGCGGTGGGTTAGTGTTACTGAGCAGTGGGTTAGTGTTACTGAGCTGTGGGTTAGTGTTGGTGAGCTGTGGGTTAGTGTTAGTGAGCTGTGGGTTACTGTTGGTGAGCTGTGGGTTGTGTTAGTGAGCTGTGGGTTAGTGTTGATGAGCTGTGGGTTAGTGTTACTGAGCTGTGGGTTAGTGTTAGTGAGCTGTGGGTTAGTGTTACTGAGCTGTAGATTAGTCCTGGTGAGCTGTGGGTTAGCGTTAGTGAGCTGTGGGTTAGTGTTACTGAGCTGTGGGTTAGTGTTGCTGAGCTGTGGGTTAGTGTTACTGAGCTGTGGTTTATTGTTAGTGAGCTGTGGGTTACTGCTGGTGATCTGTGGGTTAGTGTTACTGAGCTGTGGGTTAGTGTTAGTGAGCTGTGGGTTAGTGAGCTGGGGGGTAGTGTTACTGAGCTGTAGATTAGTGCTGGTGAGCTGTGGGTTAGCGTTAGTGAGCTGTGGGTTAGTATTACTGAGCTGTGGGTTAGTGTTACTGAGCTCTGTGTTAGTGTTGGTGAGCTGTGGGTTAGTGTTACTGAGCCGTAGGTTAGCATTGGTGAGCTGTGGGTTAGTGTAAGTGAGCTGTGGGTTAGTGTTACTGAGCTGTGGGTTAGTGTTGCTGAGCTGTAGGTTAGTGTTGCTGAGCTGTGGGTTAGTGTTACTGAGCTGTGGGTTAGTGTTAGTGAGCTGTGGGTTAGTGTTACTGAGCTGTAGATTAGTGCTGGTGAGCTGTGGGTTAGCGTTAGTGAGCTGTGGGTTAGTGTTACTCAGCTGTGGGTTAGTGTTGCTGAGCTGTGGGTTAGTGTTACTCAGCTGTGTGTTAGTGTTGCTGAGCTGTGGGTTAGTGTTACTGAGCTGTGGGTCAGTGTTGGTGAGCTGTGGGTTAGTGTTAGTGAGCTGTGGGTTACTGCTGGTGAGCTGTGGGTTAGTGTTACTGAGCTGTGGGTTAGTGTTAGTGAGCTGTGGGTTAGTGAGCAGGGGGGTAGTGTTACTGAGCTGTAGATTAGTGCTGGTGAGCTCTGGGTTAGCGTTAGTGAGCTGTGGTTTAGTATTACTGAGGTGTAGATTAGTGCTGGTGAGCTGTGGGTTAGTGTTAGTGAGCTGTTGGTTAGTATTATTGAGCTGTGGGTTAGTGTTACTGAGCTGTGGGTTAGTGTTAGTGAGCTGTGGCTTAGTGAGCTGGGGGGTAGCGTTACTGAGCTGTAGGTTAGTGCTGGTGAGCTGTGGGTTAGCGTTAGTGAGCTGTGGGTTAGTATTACTGAGCTGTGGGTTAGTGTTACTGAACTCTGGGTTAGTGTTGGTGAGCTGTGGGTTAGTGTTACTGACCGTAGGTTAGCATTGGTGAGCTGTGGGTTAGTGTAAGTGAGCTGTGGGTTAGTGTTACTGAGCTGTGGGTTAGTGTTGGTGAGCTGTAGGTTAGTGTTACTGAGCTGTGGGTTAGTTTTACTGAGCTGTGGGTTGCTGAGCTGTGGATTAGTTTTACTGAGCTGTGGGTTAGTGTTACTGAGCTGTGGGTTAGTGTTACTGAGCTGTAGGTTAGTGTTACTGAGCTGTGGGTTAGTGTTACTGAGCTGTGGGTTAGTGTTGGTGAGCTGTAGGTTAGTGTTACTGAGCTGAGGGTTGCTGAGCTGTAGGTTAGTGTTACTGAGCTGTGGGTTAGTGTTACTGAGCTGTGGGTTGCTGAGCTGTGGGTTAGTTTTACTGAGCAGTGGGTTAGTGTTACTGAGCTGTGTGTTGCTCAGCTGTAGGTTAGTGTTACTGAGCTGTGGGTTAGTGTTACTGAGCTGTGGGTTGCTGAGCTGTAGGTTAGTGTTACTAAGCTGTGGGTTAGTGTTACTGAGCTGTGGGTTGCTGAGCTGTAGGTTAGTGTTACTAAGCTGTGGGTTCGTATTACTGAGCTGTGGGTTGCTGAGCTGTAGGTTAGTGTTGCTGAGAAGTGGGTTAGTATTAGTGAGCAGAGGGTTAGTATTAGTGAGCCGTGGGTTAGTGTTACTGAGCTGTGGTTAGTGTTACTGAGCTGTGGGTTAGTGTTACTGAGCTGTGGGTTAGTGTTAGGGAGCAGTGGGTTAGTGTTAGTGATCTGTGGGTTGCTGAGCTGTGGGTTAGTGTTGCTGAGCTGTGGGTTAGTTTTACTGAGCTGTGGGTTAGTGTTACTGAGCTGTGGGTTGCTGAGTGTTAGGTTAGTGTTGCTGAGCGGTGGGTTAGTGTTACTGAGCTGTGGGTTAGTGTTGGTGAGCTGAGGGTTAGTGTTAGTGAGCTGTGGGTTACTGTTGGTGAGCTGTGGGTTGTGTTAGTGAGCTGTGGGTTAGTGTTGATGAGCTGTGGGTTAGTTTTACTGAGCTGTGGGTTAGTGTTAGTGAGCTGTGGGTTAGTGTTACTGAGCTGTAGATTAGTCCTGGTGAGCTGTGGGTTAGCGTTAGTGAGCTGTGGGTTAGTGTTACTGAGCTGTGGGTTAGTGTTGCTGAGCTGTGGGTTAGTGTTACTGAGCTGTGGTTTATTGTTAGTGAGCTGTGGGTTACTGCTGGTGATCTGTGGGTTAGTGTTACTGAGCTGTGGGTTAGTGTTAGTGAGCTGTGGGTTAGTGAGCTGGGGGGTAGTGTTACTGAGCTGTAGATTAGTGCTGGTGAGCTCTGGGTTAGCGTTAGTGAGCTGTGGGTTAGTATTACTGAGCTGTGGGTTAGTGTTACTGAGCTCTGTGTTAGTGTTGGTGAGCTGTGGGTTAGTGTTACTGAGCCGTAGGTTAGCATTGGTGAGCTGTGTGTTAGTGTAAGTGAGCTGTGGGTTAGTGTTACTGAGCTGTGGGTTAGTGTTGCTGAGCTGTAGGTTAGTGTTGCTGAGCTGTGGGTTAGTGTTACTGAGCTGTGGGTTAGTGTTAGTGAGCTGTGGGTTAGTGTTACTGAGCTGTAGATTAGTGCTGGTGAGCTGTGGGTTAGCGTTAGTGAGCTGTGGGTTAGTGTTACTCAGCTGTGGGTTAGTGTTGCTGAGCTGTGGGTTAGTGTTACTCAGCTGTAGATTAGTGCTGGTGAGCTGTGGGTTAGCGTTAGTGAGCTGTGGGTTAGTGTTACTCAGCTGTGGGTTAGTGTTGCTGAGCTGTGGGTTAGTGTTACTCAGCTGTGTGTTAGTGTTGCTGAGCTGTGGGTTAGTGTTACTGAGCTGTGGGTTAGTGTTGGTGAGCTGTGGGTTAGTGTTAGTGAGCTGTGGGTTACTGCTGGTGAGCTGTGGGTTAGTGTTACTGAGCTGTGGGTTAGTGTTAGTGAGCTGTGGGTTAGTGAGCAGGGGGGTAGTGTTACTGAGCTGTAGATTAGTGCTGGTGAGCTCTGGGTTAGCGTTAGTGAGCTGTGGTTTAGTATTACTGAGCTGTGGGTTAGTGTTACTGAGCTCTGAGTTAGTGTTGGTGAGCTGTGGGTTAGTGTTACTGAGCTGTGGGTTGCTGAGCTGTAGGTTAGTGTTAATGAGCTGTAGGTTAGTGTTGGTGAGCTATGGGTTAGTGTTACTGAGCTCTGGGTTAGTGAGCTGTGGGTTAGTGCTGCTGAGCTGTGGGTTAGTATTACTCAGCTGTGGGTTTGTGTTAGTGAGCAGTGGGTTACTGTTAGTGATCTGTGGGTTGCTGAAATGTGGGTTAGTGTTGCTGAGCTGTGGGTTAGTTTTACTGAGCTGTGGGTTAGTGTTACTGAGCTGTGGGTTAGTGTTGGTGAGCTGTGGGTTAGTGTTAGTGAGTTGTGGGTTACTGTTGGTGCGCTGTGGGTTAGTGTTAGTGAGCTGTGGGTTAGTGTTACTCAGCTGTAGATTAGTGCTGGTGAGCTGTGGGTTAGCCTTAGTGAGCTGTGGGTTAGTGTTGCTGAGCTGTAGATTAGTGTTACTGAGCTGTGGGTTAGTGTTAGTGAGCTGTGGGTTAGTGTTACTGAGCTGTAGATTAGTGCTGGTGAGCTGTGGGCTAGCGTTAGTGAGCTGTGGGTTAGTGTTACTGAGCTGTGGGTTGCTGAGCTGTAGGTTAGTGTTACTAAGCTGTGGGTTAGTGTTACTGAGCTGTGGGTTGCTGAGCTGTAGGTTAGTGTTACTAAGCTGTGGGTTCGTATTACTGAGCTGTGGGTTGCTGAGCTGTAGGTTAGTGTTGCTGAGAAGTGGGTTAGTATTAGAGAGCAGAGGGTTAGTATTAGTGAGCCGTGGGTTAGTGTTACTGAGCTGTGGTTAGTGTTACTGAGCTGTGGGTTAGTGTTACTGAGCTGTGGGTTAGTGTTAGGGAGCAGTGGGTTAGTGTTAGTGATCTGTGGGTTGCTGAGCTGTGGGTTAGTGTTGCTGAGCTGTGGGTTAGTTTTACTGAGCTGTGGGTTAGTGTTACTGAGCTGTGGGTTGCTGAGTGTTAGGTTAGTGTTGCTGAGCGGTGGGTTAGTGTTACTGAGCAGTGGGTTAGTGTTACTGAGCTGTGGGTTAGTGTTGGTGAGCTGTGGGTTAGTGTTAGTGAGCTGTGGGTTACTGTTGGTGAGCTGTGGGTTGTGTTAGTGAGCTGTGGGTTAGTGTTGATGAGCTGTGGGTTAGTGTTACTGAGCTGTGGGTTAGTGTTAGTGAGCTGTGGGTTAGTGTTACTGAGCTGTAGATTAGTCCTGGTGAGCTGTGGGTTAGCGTTAGTGAGCTGTGGGTTAGTGTTACTGAGCTGTGGGTTAGTGTTGCTGAGCTGTGGGTTAGTGTTACTGAGCTGTGGTTTATTGTTAGTGAGCTGTGGGTTACTGCTGGTGATCTGTGGGTTAGTGTTACTGAGCTGTGGGTTAGTGTTAGTGAGCTGTGGGTTAGTGAGCTGGGGGGTAGTGTTACTGAGCTGTAGATTAGTGCTGGTGAGCTGTGGGTTAGCGTTAGTGAGCTGTGGGTTAGTATTACTGAGCTGTGGGTTAGTGTTACTGAGCTCTGTGTTAGTGTTGGTGAGCTGTGGGTTAGTGTTACTGAGCCGTAGGTTAGCATTGGTGAGCTGTGGGTTAGTGTAAGTGAGCTGTGGGTTAGTGTTACTGAGCTGTGGGTTAGTGTTGCTGAGCTGTAGGTTAGTGTTGCTGAGCTGTGGGTTAGTGTTACTGAGCTGTGGGTTAGTGTTAGTGAGCTGTGGGTTAGTGTTACTGAGCTGTAGATTAGTGCTGGTGAGCTGTGGGTTAGCGTTAGTGAGCTGTGGGTTAGTGTTACTCAGCTGTGGGTTAGTGTTGCTGAGCTGTGGGTTAGTGTTACTCAGCTGTGTGTTAGTGTTGCTGAGCTGTGGGTTAGTGTTACTGAGCTGTGGGTCAGTGTTGGTGAGCTGTGGGTTAGTGTTAGTGAGCTGTGGGTTACTGCTGGTGAGCTGTGGGTTAGTGTTACTGAGCTGTGGGTTAGTGTTAGTGAGCTGTGGGTTAGTGAGCAGTGGGGTAGTGTTACTGAGCTGTAGATTAGTGCTGGTGAGCTCTGGGTTAGCGTTAGTGAGCTGTGGTTTAGTATTACTGAGGTGTAGATTAGTGCTGGTGAGCTGTTGGTTAGTATTACTGAGCTGTGGGTTAGTGTTACTGAGCTGTGGGTTAGTGTTAGTGAGCTGTGGCTTAGTGAGCTGGGGGGTAGCGTTACTGAGCTGTAGGTTAGTGCTGGTGAGCTGTGGGTTAGCGTTAGTGAGCTGTGGGTTAGTATTACTGAGCTGTGGGTTAGTGTTACTGAACTCTGGGTTAGTGTTGGTGAGCTGTGGGTTAGTGTTACTGACCGTAGGTTAGCATTGGTGAGCTGTGGGTTAGTGTAAGTGAGCTGTGGGTTAGTGTTACTGAGCTGTGGGTTAGTGTTGGTGAGCTGTAGGTTAGTGTTACTGAGCTGTGGGTTAGTTTTACTGAGCTGTGGGTTGCTGAGCTGTGGATTAGTTTTACTGAGCTGTGGGTTAGTGTTACTGAGCTGTGGGTTAGTGTTACTGAGCTGTAGGTTAGTGTTACTGAGCTGTGGGTTAGTGTTACTGAGCTGTGGGTTAGTGTTGGTGAGCTGTAGGTTAGTGTTACTGAGCTGTGGGTTGCTGAGCGGTAGGTTAGTGTTACTGAGCTGTGGGTTAGTGTTACTGAGCTGTGGGTTGCTGAGCTGTGGGTTAGTTTTACTGAGCTGTGGGTTAGTTTTACTGAGCAGTGGGTTAGTGTTACTGAGCTGTGTGTTGCTCAGCTGTAGGTTAGTGTTACTGAGCTGTGGGTTAGTGTTACTGAGCTGTGGGTTGCTGAGCTGTAGGTTAGTGTTACTAAGCTGTGGGTTAGTGTTACTGAGCTGTGGGTTGCTGAGCTGTAGGTTAGTGTTACTAAGCTGTGGGTTCGTATTACTGAGCTGTGGGTTGCTGAGCTGTAGGTTAGTGTTGCTGAGAAGTGGGTTAGTATTAGAGAGCAGAGGGTTAGTATTAGTGAGCCGTGGGTTAGTGTTACTGAGCTGTGGTTAGTGTTACTGAGCTGTGGGTTAGTGTTACTGAGCTGTGGGTTAGTGTTAGGGAGCAGTGGGTTAGTGTTAGTGATCTGTGGGTTGCTGAGCTGTGGGTTAGTGTTGCTGAGCTGTGGGTTAGTTTTACTGAGCTGTGGGTTAGTGTTACTGAGCTGTGGGTTGCTGAGTGTTAGGTTAGTGTTGCTGAGCGGTGGGTTAGTGTTACTGAGCAGTGGGTTAGTGTTACTGAGCTGTGGGTTAGTGTTGGTGAGCTGTGGGTTAGTGTTAGTGAGCTGTGGGTTACTGTTGGTGAGCTGTGGGTTGTGTTAGTGAGCTGTGGGTTAGTGTTGATGAGCTGTGGGTTAGTGTTACTGAGCTGTGGGTTAGTGTTAGTGAGCTGTGGGTTAGTGTTACTGAGCTGTAGATTAGTCCTGGTGAGCTGTGGGTTAGCGTTAGTGAGCTGTGGGTTAGTGTTACTGAGCTGTGGGTTAGTGTTGCTGAGCTGTGGGTTAGTGTTACTGAGCTGTGGTTTATTGTTAGTGAGCTGTGGGTTACTGCTGGTGATCTGTGGGTTAGTGTTACTGAGCTGTGGGTTAGTGTTAGTGAGCTGTGGGTTAGTGAGCTGGGGGGTAGTGTTACTGAGCTGTAGATTAGTGCTGGTGAGCTGTGGGTTAGCGTTAGTGAGCTGTGGGTTAGTATTACTGAGCTGTGGGTTAGTGTTACTGAGCTCTGTGTTAGTGTTGGTGAGCTGTGGGTTAGTGTTACTGAGCCGTAGGTTAGCATTGGTGAGCTGTGGGTTAGTGTAAGTGAGCTGTGGGTTAGTGTTACTGAGCTGTGGGTTAGTGTTGCTGAGCTGTAGGTTAGTGTTGCTGAGCTGTGGGTTAGTGTTACTGAGCTGTGGGTTAGTGTTAGTGAGCTGTGGGTTAGTGTTACTGAGCTGTAGATTAGTGCTGGTGAGCTGTGGGTTAGCGTTAGTGAGCTGTGGGTTAGTGTTACTCAGCTGTGGGTTAGTGTTGCTGAGCTGTGGGTTAGTGTTACTCAGCTGTGTGTTAGTGTTGCTGAGCTGTGGGTTAGTGTTACTGAGCTGTGGGTCAGTGTTGGTGAGCTGTGGGTTAGTGTTAGTGAGCTGTGGGTTACTGCTGGTGAGCTGTGGGTTAGTGTTACTGAGCTGTGGGTTAGTGTTAGTGAGCTGTGGGTTAGTGAGCAGGGGGGTAGTGTTACTGAGCTGTAGATTAGTGCTGGTGAGCTCTGGGTTAGCGTTAGTGAGCTGTGGTTTAGTATTACTGAGGTGTAGATTAGTGCTGGTGAGCTGTGGGTTAGTGTTAGTGAGCTGTTGGTTAGTATTATTGAGCTGTGGGTTAGTGTTACTGAGCTGTGGGTTAGTGTTAGTGAGCTGTGGCTTAGTGAGCTGGGGGGTAGCGTTACTGAGCTGTAGGTTAGTGCTGGTGAGCTGTGGGTTAGCGTTAGTGAGCTGTGGGTTAGTATTACTGAGCTGTGGGTTAGTGTTACTGAACTCTGGGTTAGTGTTGGTGAGCTGTGGGTTAGTGTTACTGACCGTAGGTTAGCATTGGTGAGCTGTGGGTTAGTGTAAGTGAGCTGTGGGTTAGTGTTACTGAGCTGTGGGTTAGTGTTGGTGAGCTGTAGGTTAGTGTTACTGAGCTGTGGGTTAGTTTTACTGAGCTGTGGGTTGCTGAGCTGTGGATTAGTTTTACTGAGCTGTGGGTTAGTGTTACTGAGCTGTGGGTTAGTGTTACTGAGCTGTAGGTTAGTGTTACTGAGCTGTGGGTTAGTGTTACTGAGCTGTGGGTTAGTGTTGGTGAGCTGTAGGTTAGTGTTACTGAGCTGAGGGTTGCTGAGCTGTAGGTTAGTGTTACTGAGCTGTGGGTTAGTGTTACTGAGCTGTGGGTTGCTGAGCTGTGGGTTAGTTTTACTGAGCAGTGGGTTAGTGTTACTGAGCTGTGTGTTGCTCAGCTGTAGGTTAGTGTTACTGAGCTGTGGGTTAGTGTTACTGAGCTGTGGGTTGCTGAGCTGTAGGTTAGTGTTACTAAGCTGTGGGTTAGTGTTACTGAGCTGTGGGTTGCTGAGCTGTAGGTTAGTGTTACTAAGCTGTGGGTTCGTATTACTGAGCTGTGGGTTGCTGAGCTGTAGGTTAGTGTTGCTGAGAAGTGGGTTAGTATTAGTGAGCAGAGGGTTAGTATTAGTGAGCCGTGGGTTAGTGTTACTGAGCTGTGGTTAGTGTTACTGAGCTGTGGGTTAGTGTTACTGAGCTGTGGGTTAGTGTTAGGGAGCAGTGGGTTAGTGTTAGTGATCTGTGGGTTGCTGAGCTGTGGGTTAGTGTTGCTGAGCTGTGGGTTAGTTTTACTGAGCTGTGGGTTAGTGTTACTGAGCTGTGGGTTGCTGAGTGTTAGGTTAGTGTTGCTGAGCGGTGGGTTAGTGTTACTGAGCTGTGGGTTAGTGTTGGTGAGCTGAGGGTTAGTGTTAGTGAGCTGTGGGTTACTGTTGGTGAGCTGTGGGTTGTGTTAGTGAGCTGTGGGTTAGTGTTGATGAGCTGTGGGTTAGTTTTACTGAGCTGTGGGTTAGTGTTAGTGAGCTGTGGGTTAGTGTTACTGAGCTGTAGATTAGTCCTGGTGAGCTGTGGGTTAGCGTTAGTGAGCTGTGGGTTAGTGTTACTGAGCTGTGGGTTAGTGTTGCTGAGCTGTGGGTTAGTGTTACTGAGCTGTGGTTTATTGTTAGTGAGCTGTGGGTTACTGCTGGTGATCTGTGGGTTAGTGTTACTGAGCTGTGGGTTAGTGTTAGTGAGCTGTGGGTTAGTGAGCTGGGGGGTAGTGTTACTGAGCTGTAGATTAGTGCTGGTGAGCTCTGGGTTAGCGTTAGTGAGCTGTGGGTTAGTATTACTGAGCTGTGGGTTAGTGTTACTGAGCTCTGTGTTAGTGTTGGTGAGCTGTGGGTTAGTGTTACTGAGCCGTAGGTTAGCATTGGTGAGCTGTGTGTTAGTGTAAGTGAGCTGTGGGTTAGTGTTACTGAGCTGTGGGTTAGTGTTGCTGAGCTGTAGGTTAGTGTTGCTGAGCTGTGGGTTAGTGTTACTGAGCTGTGGGTTAGTGTTAGTGAGCTGTGGGTTAGTGTTACTGAGCTGTAGATTAGTGCTGGTGAGCTGTGGGTTAGCGTTAGTGAGCTGTGGGTTAGTGTTACTCAGCTGTGGGTTAGTGTTGCTGAGCTGTGGGTTAGTGTTACTCAGCTGTAGATTAGTGCTGGTGAGCTGTGGGTTAGCGTTAGTGAGCTGTGGGTTAGTGTTACTCAGCTGTGGGTTAGTGTTGCTGAGCTGTGGGTTAGTGTTACTCAGCTGTGTGTTAGTGTTGCTGAGCTGTGGGTTAGTGTTACTGAGCTGTGGGTTAGTGTTGGTGAGCTGTGGGTTAGTGTTAGTGAGCTGTGGGTTACTGCTGGTGAGCTGTGGGTTAGTGTTACTGAGCTGTGGGTTAGTGTTAGTGAGCTGTGGGTTAGTGAGCAGGGGGGTAGTGTTACTGAGCTGTAGATTAGTGCTGGTGAGCTCTGGGTTAGCGTTAGTGAGCTGTGGTTTAGTATTACTGAGCTGTGGGTTAGTGTTACTGAGCTCTGAGTTAGTGTTGGTGAGCTGTGGGTTAGTGTTACTGAGCTGTGGGTTGCTGAGCTGTAGGTTAGTGTTAATGAGCTGTAGGTTAGTGTTGGTGAGCTATGGGTTAGTGTTACTGAGCTCTGGGTTAGTGAGCTGTGGGTTAGTGCTGCTGAGCTGTGGGTTAGTATTACTCAGTTGTGGGTTTGTGTTAGTGAGCAGTGGGTTACTGTTAGTGATCTGTGGGTTGCTGAAATGTGGGTTAGTGTTGCTGAGCTGTGGGTTAGTTTTACTGAGCTGTGGGTTAGTGTTACTGAGCTGTGGGTTAGTGTTGGTGAGCTGTGGGTTAGTGTTAGTGAGTTGTGGGTTACTGTTGGTGCGCTGTGGGTTAGTGTTAGTGAGCTGTGGGTTAGTGTTACTCAGCTGTAGATTAGTGCTGGTGAGCTGTGGGTTAGCCTTAGTGAGCTGTGGGTTAGTGTTGCTGAGCTGTAGATTAGTGTTACTGAGCTGTGGGTTAGTGTTAGTGAGCTGTGGGTTAGTGTTACTGAGCTGTAGATTAGTGCTGGTGAGCTGTGGGCTAGCGTTAGTGAGCTGTGGGTTAGTGTTACTGAGCTGTGGGTTAGTGTTACTGAGCTCTGAGTTAGTGTTCGTGAGCTGTGGGTTAGTGTTACTGAGCCGTAGGTTAGCATTGGTGAGCTGTGGGTTAGTGTAAGTGAGCTGTGGGTTAGTGTTACTGAGCTGTGGGTTAGTGTTGCTGAGCTGTAGGTTAGTGTTTCTGAGATGTGGGTTAGTGTTACTGAGCTGTGGGTTAGTGTTAGTGAGCTGTGGGTTAGTGTTACTGAGCTGTAGATTAGTGCTGGTGAGCTGTGGGTTAGCGTTAGTGAGCTGTGAGTTAGTGTTACTCAGCTGTGGGTTAGTGTTGCTGAGCTGTGGGTTAGTGTTACTGAGCTGTGGGTTAGTGTTGGTGAACTGTGGGTTAGTGTTAGTGAGCTGTGGGTTACTGCTGGTGAGCTGTGGGTTAGTGTTACTGAGCTGTGGGTTAGTGTTAGTGAGCTGTGGGTTAGTGAGCAGGGGGGTAGTGTTACTGAGCTGTAGATTAGTGCTGGTGAGCTCTGGGTTAGCGTTAGTGAGCTGTGGTTTAGTATTACTGAGCTGTGGGTTAGTGTTACTGAGCTCTGAGTTAGTGTTGGTGAGCTGTGGGTTAGTGTTACTGAGCCATAGGTTAGCATTGGTGAGCTGTGGGTTAGTGTAAGTGAGCTGTGGGTTAGTGTTACTGAGCTGTGGGATAGTGTTGCTGAACTGTAGGATAGTGTTTCTGAGATGTGGGTTAGTTTTGCTGAGCTGTGGGTTAGTGTTACTGAGCTGTGGGTTGCTGAGCTGTTGGTTAGTGTTACTGAGCTGTAGGTTAGTGTTGGTGAGCTATGGGTTAGTGTTACTGAGCTCTGGGTTAGTGAGCTGTGGGTTAGTGCTGCTGAGCTGTGGGTTAGTGTTACTCAGCTGTGGGTTTGTGTTAGTGAGCAGTGGGTTACTGTTAGTGATCTGTGGGTTGCTGAAATGTGGGTTAGTGTTGCTGAGCTGTGGGTTAGTTTTACTGAGCTGTGGGTTAGTGTTACTGAGCTGTGGGTTAGTGTTACTGAGCTGTAGATTAGTGTTACTGAGCTGTGGGTTAGTGTTAGTGAGCTGTGGGTTAGTGTTACTGAGCTGTAGATTAGTGCTGGTGAGCTGTGGGTTAGCGTTAGTGAGCTGTGGGTTAGTGTTACTGAGCTGTGGGTTAGTGTTGCTGAGCTGTGGGTTAGTGTTACTGAGCTGTGGGTTAGTGTTAGTGAGCTGTGGGTTACTGCTGGTGAGCTGTGGGTTAGTGTTACTGAGCTGTGGGTTAGTGTTAGTGAGCTGTGGGTTAGTGTTAGTGAGCTGTGGGTTACTGCTGGTGAGCTGTGGGTTAGTGTTACTGAGCTCTGAGTTAGTGTTGGTGAGCTGTGGGTTAGTGTTACTGAGCCGTAGGTTAGCATTGGTGAGCTGTGGGTTAGTGTAAGTGAGCTGTGGGTTAGTGTTACTGAGCTGTGGGTTAGTGTTGCTGAGCTGTAGGTTAGTGTTTCTGAGATGTGGGTTAGTGTTACTGAGCTGTGGGTTACTGTTAGTGAGCTGTGGGTTAGTGTTACTGAGCTGTAGATTAGTGCTGGTGAGCTGTGGGTTAGCGTTAGTGAGCTGTGGGTTAGTGTTACTCAGCTGTAGATTAGTGCTGGTGAGCTGTGGGTTAGCCTTAGTGAGCTGTGGGTTAGTGTTGCTGAGCTGTAGATTAGTGTTACTGAGCTGTGGGTTAGTGTTAGTGAGCTGTGGGTTAGTGTTACTGAGCTGTAGATTAGTGCTGGTGAGCTGTGGGCTAGCGTTAGTGAGCTGTGGGTTAGTGTTACTGAGCTGTGGGTTAGTGTTACTGAGCTCTGAGTTAGTGTTCGTGAGCTGTGGGTTAGTGTTACTGAGCCGTAGGTTAGCATTGGTGAGCTGTGGGTTAGTGTAAGTGAGCTGTGGGTTAGTGTTACTGAGCTGTGGGTTAGTGTTGCTGAGCTGTAGGTTAGTGTTTCTGAGATGTGGGTTAGTGTTACTGAGCTGTGGGTTAGTGTTAGTGAGCTGTGGGTTAGTGTTACTGAGCTGTAGATTAGTGCTGGTGAGCTGTGGGTTAGCGTTAGTGAGCTGTGAGTTAGTGTTACTCAGCTGTGGGTTAGTGTTGCTGAGCTGTGGGTTAGTGTTACTGAGCTGTGGGTTAGTGTTGGTGAACTGTGGGTTAGTGTTAGTGAGCTGTGGGTTACTGCTGGTGAGCTGTGGGTTAGTGTTACTGAGCTGTGGGTTAGTGTTAGTGAGCTGTGGGTTAGTGAGCAGGGGGGTAGTGTTACTGAGCTGTAGATTAGTGCTGGTGAGCTCTGGGTTAGCGTTAGTGAGCTGTGGTTTAGTATTACTGAGCTGTGGGTTAGTGTTACTGAGCTCTGAGTTAGTGTTGGTGAGCTGTGGGTTAGTGTTACTGAGCCATAGGTTAGCATTGGTGAGCTGTGGGTTAGTGTAAGTGAGCTGTGGGTTAGTGTTACTGAGCTGTGGGATAGTGTTGCTGAACTGTAGGATAGTGTTTCTGAGATGTGGGTTAGTTTTGCTGAGCTGTGGGTTAGTGTTACTGAGCTGTGGGTTGCTGAGCTGTTGGTTAGTGTTACTGAGCTGTAGGTTAGTGTTGGTGAGCTATGGGTTAGTGTTACTGAGCTCTGGGTTAGTGAGCTGTGGGTTAGTGCTGCTGAGCTGTGGGTTAGTGTTACTCAGCTGTGGGTTTGTGTTAGTGAGCAGTGGGTTACTGTTAGTGATCTGTGGGTTGCTGAAATGTGGGTTAGTGTTGCTGAGCTGTGGGTTAGTTTTACTGAGCTGTGGGTTAGTGTTACTGAGCTGTGGGTTAGTGTTACTGAGCTGTAGATTAGTGTTACTGAGCTGTGGGTTAGTGTTAGTGAGCTGTGGGTTAGTGTTACTGAGCTGTAGATTAGTGCTGGTGAGCTGTGGGTTAGCGTTAGTGAGCTGTGGGTTAGTGTTACTGAGCTGTGGGTTAGTGTTGCTGAGCTGTGGGTTAGTGTTACTGAGCTGTGGGTTAGTGTTAGTGAGCTGTGGGTTACTGCTGGTGAGCTGTGGGTTAGTGTTACTGAGCTGTGGGTTAGTGTTAGTGAGCTGTGGGTTAGTGTTAGTGAGCTGTGGGTTACTGCTGGTGAGCTGTGGGTTAGTGTTACTGAGCTCTGAGTTAGTGTTGGTGAGCTGTGGGTTAGTGTTACTGAGCCGTAGGTTAGCATTGGTGAGCTGTGGGTTAGTGTAAGTGAGCTGTGGGTTAGTGTTACTGAGCTGTGGGTTAGTGTTGCTGAGCTGTAGGTTAGTGTTTCTGAGATGTGGGTTAGTGTTACTGAGCTGTGGGTTACTGTTAGTGAGCTGTGGGTTAGTGTTACTGAGCTGTAGATTAGTGCTGGTGAGCTGTGGGTTAGCGTTAGTGAGCTGTGGGTTAGTGTTACTCAGCTGTGGGTTAGTGTTGCTGAGCTGTGGGTTAGTGTTACTGAGCTGTGGGTTAGTGTTGGTGAGCTGTGGGTTAGTGTTAGTGAGCTGTGGGTTACTGCTGATGAGCTGTGGGTTAGTGTTACTGAGCTGTGGGTTAGTGTTAGTGAGCTGTGGGTTAGTGAGCAGGGGGGTAGTGTTACTGAGCTGTAGATTAGTGCTGGTGAGCTCTGGGTTAGCGTTAGTGAGCTGTGGGTTAGTATTACTGAGCTGTGGGTTAGTGTTACTGAGCTCTGAGTTAGTGTTGGTGAGCTGTGGGTTAGTGTTACTGAGCCATAGGTTAGCATTGGTGAGCTGTGGGTTAGTGTAAGTGAGCTGTGGGTTAGTGTTACTGAGCTGTGGGTTAGTGTTACTGAACTGTAGGTTAGTGTTTCTGAGATGTGGGTTAATTTTACTGAGCTGTGGGTTAGTGTTACTGAGCTGTGGGTTGCTGAGCTGTAGGTTAGTGTTGCTGAGAAGTGGGTTAGTATTAGTGAGCAGAGGGTTAGTGTTAGTGAGCCGTGGGTTAGTGTTAGGGAGCAGTGGGTTACTGTTAGTGATCTGTGGGTTGCTGAAATGTGGGTTAGTGTTGCTGAGCTGTGGGTTAGTTTTACTGAGCTGTGGGTTAGTGTTACTGAGCTGTGGGTTAGTGTTGGTGAGCTGTGGGCTAGTGTTAGTGAGCTGTGGGTTACTGTTGGTGCGCTGTGGGTTAGTGTTAGTGAGCTGTGGGTTAGTGTTCCTCAGCTGTAGATTAGTGCTGGTGAGCTGTCGGTTAGCCTTAGTGAGCTGTGGGTTAGTGTTGCTGAGCTGTGGATTAGTGTTACTGAGCTGTGGGTTAGTGTTAGTGAGCTGTGGGTTAGTGTTACTGAGCTGTAGATTAGTGCTGGTGAGCTGTGGGTTAGCGTTAGTGAGCTGTGGGTTAGTGTTACTGAGCTGTGGTTAGTGTTACTGAGCTGTGGGTTAGTGTTACTGAGCTGTGGGTTAGTGTTAGGGAGCAGAGGGTTAGTGTTAGTGATCTGTGGGTTGCTGAGCTGTGGGTTAGTGTTGCTGAGCTGTGGGTTAGTTTTACTGAGCTGTGGGTTAGTGTTACTGAGTTGTGGGTTGCTGAGTGTTAGGTTAGTGTTGCTGAGCGGTGGGTTAGTGTTACTGAGCGGTGGGTTAGTGTTACTGAGCTGTGGGTTAGTGAACTGTGGGTTAGTGCTGCTGAGCTGTGGGTTAGTGTTACTGATCTGTGGGTTAGTGTTAGTGAGCAGTGGGTTAGCGTTAGTGATCTGTGGGTTGCTGAGCTGTGGGTTAGTGTTGCTGAGCTGTGGGTTAGTTTTACTGAGCTGTGGGTTAGTGTTACTGAGCTGTGGGTTAGTGTTACTGAGCTATGGGGTAGTGAGCGGTGGGTTAGTGTTACTGAGCTGTGGGTTAGTGTTGGTGATCTGTGGGTTAGTGTTAGTGAGCTGTGGGTTACTGTTTGTGAGCTGTGGGTTGTGTTAGTGAGCTGTGGGTTAGTGTTGATGAGCTGTGGGTTAGTGTTACTGAGCTGTGGGTTAGTGTTAGTGAGCTGTGGGTTAGTGTTACTGAGGTGTAGATTAGTGCTGGTGAGCTGTGGGTTAGTGTTAGTGAGCTGTTGGTTAGTATTACTGAGCTGTGGGTTAGTGTTACTGAGCTGTGGGTTAGTGTTAGTGAGCTGTGGCTTAGTGAGCTGGGGGGTAGCGTTACTGAGCTGTAGATTAGTGCTGGTGAGCTGTGGGTTAGCGTTAGTGAGCTGTGGGTTGCTGAGCTGTGGGTTAGTTTTACTGAGCTGTGGGTTAGTTTTACTGAGCAGTGGGTTAGTGTTACTGAGCTGTGTGTTGCTCAGCTGTAGGTTAGTGTTACTGAGCTGTGGGTTAGTGTTACTGAGCTGTGGGTTGCTGAGCTGTAGGTTAGTGTTACTAAGCTGTGGGTTAGTGTTACTGAGCTGTGGGTTGCTGAGCTGTAGGTTAGTGTTACTAAGCTGTGGGTTCGTATTACTGAGCTGTGGGTTGCTGAGCTGTAGGTTAGTGTTGCTGAGAAGTGGGTTAGTATTAGAGAGCAGAGGGTTAGTATTAGTGAGCCGTGGGTTAGTGTTACTGAGCTGTGGTTAGTGTTACTGAGCTGTGGGTTAGTGTTACTGAGCTGTGGGTTAGTGTTAGGGAGCAGTGGGTTAGTGTTAGTGATCTGTGGGTTGCTGAGCTGTGGGTTAGTGTTGCTGAGCTGTGGGTTAGTTTTACTGAGCTGTGGGTTAGTGTTACTGAGCTGTGGGTTGCTGAGTGTTAGGTTAGTGTTGCTGAGCGGTGGGTTAGTGTTACTGAGCAGTGGGTTAGTGTTACTGAGCTGTGGGTTAGTGTTGGTGAGCTGTGGGTTAGTGTTAGTGAGCTGTGGGTTACTGTTGGTGAGCTGTGGGTTGTGTTAGTGAGCTGTGGGTTAGTGTTGATGAGCTGTGGGTTAGTGTTACTGAGCTGTGGGTTAGTGTTAGTGAGCTGTGGGTTAGTGTTACTGAGCTGTAGATTAGTCCTGGTGAGCTGTGGGTTAGCGTTAGTGAGCTGTGGGTTAGTGTTACTGAGCTGTGGGTTAGTGTTGCTGAGCTGTGGGTTAGTGTTACTGAGCTGTGGTTTATTGTTAGTGAGCTGTGGGTTACTGCTGGTGATCTGTGGGTTAGTGTTACTGAGCTGTGGGTTAGTGTTAGTGAGCTGTGGGTTAGTGAGCTGGGGGGTAGTGTTACTGAGCTGTAGATTAGTGCTGGTGAGCTGTGGGTTAGCGTTAGTGAGCTGTGGGTTAGTATTACTGAGCTGTGGGTTAGTGTTACTGAGCTCTGTGTTAGTGTTGGTGAGCTGTGGGTTAGTGTTACTGAGCCGTAGGTTAGCATTGGTGAGCTGTGGGTTAGTGTAAGTGAGCTGTGGGTTAGTGTTACTGAGCTGTGGGTTAGTGTTGCTGAGCTGTAGGTTAGTGTTGCTGAGCTGTGGGTTAGTGTTACTGAGCTGTGGGTTAGTGTTAGTGAGCTGTGGGTTAGTGTTACTGAGCTGTAGATTAGTGCTGGTGAGCTGTGGGTTAGCGTTAGTGAGCTGTGGGTTAGTGTTACTCAGCTGTGGGTTAGTGTTGCTGAGCTGTGGGTTAGTGTTAGTGAGCTGTGGGTTAGTGTTACTGAGCTGTAGATTAGTGCTGGTGAGCTGTGGGTTAGCGTTAGTGAGCTGTGGGTTAGTGTTACTCAGCTGTGGGTTAGTGTTGCTGAGCTGTGGGTTAGTGTTACTCAGCTGTGTGTTAGTGTTGCTGAGCTGTGGGTTAGTGTTACTGAGCTGTGGGTCAGTGTTGGTGAGCTGTGGGTTAGTGTTAGTGAGCTGTGGGTTACTGCTGGTGAGCTGTGGGTTAGTGTTACTGAGCTGTGGGTTAGTGTTAGTGAGCTGTGGGTTAGTGAGCAGTGGGGTAGTGTTACTGAGCTGTAGATTAGTGCTGGTGAGCTCTGGGTTAGCGTTAGTGAGCTGTGGTTTAGTATTACTGAGGTGTAGATTAGTGCTGGTGAGCTGTTGGTTAGTATTACTGAGCTGTGGGTTAGTGTTACTGAGCTGTGGGTTAGTGTTAGTGAGCTGTGGCTTAGTGAGCTGGGGGGTAGCGTTACTGAGCTGTAGGTTAGTGCTGGTGAGCTGTGGGTTAGCGTTAGTGAGCTGTGGGTTAGTATTACTGAGCTGTGGGTTAGTGTTACTGAACTCTGGGTTAGTGTTGGTGAGCTGTGGGTTAGTGTTACTGACCGTAGGTTAGCATTGGTGAGCTGTGGGTTAGTGTAAGTGAGCTGTGGGTTAGTGTTACTGAGCTGTGGGTTAGTGTTGGTGAGCTGTAGGTTAGTGTTACTGAGCTGTGGGTTAGTTTTACTGAGCTGTGGGTTGCTGAGCTGTGGATTAGTTTTACTGAGCTGTGGGTTAGTGTTACTGAGCTGTGGGTTAGTGTTACTGAGCTGTAGGTTAGTGTTACTGAGCTGTGGGTTAGTGTTACTGAGCTGTGGGTTAGTGTTGGTGAGCTGTAGGTTAGTGTTACTGAGCTGTGGGTTGCTGAGCGGTAGGTTAGTGTTACTGAGCTGTGGGTTAGTGTTACTGAGCTGTGGGTTGCTGAGCTGTGGGTTAGTTTTACTGAGCTGTGGGTTAGTTTTACTGAGCAGTGGGTTAGTGTTACTGAGCTGTGTGTTGCTCAGCTGTAGGTTAGTGTTACTGAGCTGTGGGTTAGTGTTACTGAGCTGTGGGTTGCTGAGCTGTAGGTTAGTGTTACTAAGCTGTGGGTTAGTGTTACTGAGCTGTGGGTTGCTGAGCTGTAGGTTAGTGTTACTAAGCTGTGGGTTCGTATTACTGAGCTGTGGGTTGCTGAGCTGTAGGTTAGTGTTGCTGAGAAGTGGGTTAGTATTAGAGAGCAGAGGGTTAGTATTAGTGAGCCGTGGGTTAGTGTTACTGAGCTGTGGTTAGTGTTACTGAGCTGTGGGTTAGTGTTACTGAGCTGTGGGTTAGTGTTAGGGAGCAGTGGGTTAGTGTTAGTGATCTGTGGGTTGCTGAGCTGTGGGTTAGTGTTGCTGAGCTGTGGGTTAGTTTTACTGAGCTGTGGGTTAGTGTTACTGAGCTGTGGGTTGCTGAGTGTTAGGTTAGTGTTGCTGAGCGGTGGGTTAGTGTTACTGAGCAGTGGGTTAGTGTTACTGAGCTGTGGGTTAGTGTTGGTGAGCTGTGGGTTAGTGTTAGTGAGCTGTGGGTTACTGTTGGTGAGCTGTGGGTTGTGTTAGTGAGCTGTGGGTTAGTGTTGATGAGCTGTGGGTTAGTGTTACTGAGCTGTGGGTTAGTGTTAGTGAGCTGTGGGTTAGTGTTACTGAGCTGTAGATTAGTCCTGGTGAGCTGTGGGTTAGCGTTAGTGAGCTGTGGGTTAGTGTTACTGAGCTGTGGGTTAGTGTTGCTGAGCTGTGGGTTAGTGTTACTGAGCTGTGGTTTATTGTTAGTGAGCTGTGGGTTACTGCTGGTGATCTGTGGGTTAGTGTTACTGAGCTGTGGGTTAGTGTTAGTGAGCTGTGGGTTAGTGAGCTGGGGGGTAGTGTTACTGAGCTGTAGATTAGTGCTGGTGAGCTGTGGGTTAGCGTTAGTGAGCTGTGGGTTAGTATTACTGAGCTGTGGGTTAGTGTTACTGAGCTCTGTGTTAGTGTTGGTGAGCTGTGGGTTAGTGTTACTGAGCCGTAGGTTAGCATTGGTGAGCTGTGGGTTAGTGTAAGTGAGCTGTGGGTTAGTGTTACTGAGCTGTGGGTTAGTGTTGCTGAGCTGTAGGTTAGTGTTGCTGAGCTGTGGGTTAGTGTTACTGAGCTGTGGGTTAGTGTTAGTGAGCTGTGGGTTAGTGTTACTGAGCTGTAGATTAGTGCTGGTGAGCTGTGGGTTAGCGTTAGTGAGCTGTGGGTTAGTGTTACTCAGCTGTGGGTTAGTGTTGCTGAGCTGTGGGTTAGTGTTACTCAGCTGTGTGTTAGTGTTGCTGAGCTGTGGGTTAGTGTTACTGAGCTGTGGGTCAGTGTTGGTGAGCTGTGGGTTAGTGTTAGTGAGCTGTGGGTTACTGCTGGTGAGCTGTGGGTTAGTGTTACTGAGCTGTGGGTTAGTGTTAGTGAGCTGTGGGTTAGTGAGCAGGGGGGTAGTGTACTGAGCTGTAGATTAGTGCTGGTGAGCTCTGGGTTAGCGTTAGTGAGCTGTGGTTTAGTATTACTGAGGTGTAGATTAGTGCTGGTGAGCTGTGGGTTAGTGTTAGTGAGCTGTTGGTTAGTATTATTGAGCTGTGGGTTAGTGTTACTGAGCTGTGGGTTAGTGTTAGTGAGCTGTGGCTTAGTGAGCTGGGGGGTAGCGTTACTGAGCTGTAGGTTAGTGCTGTTGAGCTGTGGGTTAGCGTTAGTGAGCTGTGGGTTAGTATTACTGAGCTGTGGGTTAGTGTTACTGAACTCTGGGTTAGTGTTGGTGAGCTGTGGGTTAGTTGTTACTGACCGTAGGTTAGCATTGGTGAGCTGTGGGTTAGTGTAAGTGAGCTGTGGGTTAGTGTTACTGAGCTGTGGGTTAGTGTTGGTGAGCTGTAGGTTAGTGTTACTGAGCTGTGGGTTAGTTTTACTGAGCTGTGGGTTGCTGAGCTGTGGATTAGTTTTTACTGAGCTGTGGGTTATGTGTTACTGAGCTGTGGTTAGTGTTACTGAGCTGTAGGTTAGTGTTACTGAGCTGTGGGTTAGTGTTACTGAGCTGTGGGTTAGTGTTGGTGAGCTGTAGGTTAGTGTTACTGAGCTGAGGGTTGCTGAGCTGTAGGTTAGTGTTACTGAGCTGTGGGTTAGTGTTACTGAGCTGTGGGTTGCTGAGCTGTGGGTTAGTTTTACTGAGCAGTGGGTTAGTGTTACTGAGCTGTGTGTTTGCTCAGCTGTAGGTTAGTGTTACTGAGCTGTGGGTTAGTGTTACTGAGCTGTGGGTTGCTGAGCTGTAGGTTAGTGTTACTAAGCTGTGGGTTAGTGTTACTGAGCTGTGGGTTGCTGAGCTGTAGGTTAGTGTTACTAAGCTGTGGGTTCGTATTACTGAGCTGTGGTTGCTGAGCTGTAGGTTAGTGTTGCTGAGAAGTGGGTTAGTATTAGTGAGCAGAGGGTTAGTATTAGTGAGCCGTGGGTTAGTGTTACTGAGCTGTGGTTAGTGTTACTGAGCTGTGGGTTAGTGTTACTGAGCTGTGGGTTAGTGTTAGGGAGCAGTGGGTTAGTGTTAGTGATCTGTGGTTGCTGAGCTGTGGGTTAGTGTTGCTGAGCTGTGGGTTAGTTTTACTGAGCTGTGGGTTAGTGTTACTGAGCTGTGGGTTGCTGAGTGTTAGGTTAGTGTTGCTGAGCGGTGGGTTAGTGTTACTGAGCTGTGGGTTAGTGTTGGTGAGCTGAGGGTTAGTGTTAGTGAGCTGTGGGTTACTGTTGGTGAGCTGTGGGTTGTGTTAGTGAGCTGTGGGTTAGTGTTGATGAGCTGTGGGTTAGTTTTACTGAGCTGTGGGTTAGTGTTAGTGAGCTGTGGGTTAGTGTTACTGAGCTGTAGATTAGTCCTGGTGAGCTGTGGGTTAGCGTTAGTGAGCTGTGGGTTAGTGTTACTGAGCTGTGGGTTAGTGTTGCTGAGCTGTGGGTTAGTGTTACTGAGCTGTGGTTTATTGTTAGTGAGCTGTGGGTTACTGCTGGTGATCTGTGGGTTAGTGTTACTGAGCTGTGGGTTAGTGTTAGTGAGCTGTGGGTTAGTGAGCTGGGGGGTAGTGTTACTGAGCTGTAGATTAGTGCTGGTGAGCTCTGGGTTAGCGTTAGTGAGCTGTGGGTTAGTATTACTGAGCTGTGGGTTAGTGTTACTGAGCTCTGTGTTAGTGTTGGTGAGCTGTGGGTTAGTGTTACTGAGCCGTAGGTTAGCATTGGTGAGCTGTGTGTTAGTGTAAGTGAGCTGTGGGTTAGTGTTACTGAGCTGTGGGTTAGTGTTGCTGAGCTGTAGGTTAGTGTTGCTGAGCTGTGGGTTAGTGTTACTGAGCTGTGGGTTAGTGTTAGTGAGCTGTGGGTTAGTGTTACTGAGCTGTAGATTAGTGCTGGTGAGCTGTGGGTTAGCGTTAGTGAGCTGTGGTTAGTGTTACTCAGCTGTGGGTTAGTGTTGCTGAGCTGTGGGTTAGTGTTACTCAGCTGTAGATTAGTGCTGGTGAGCTGTGGGTTAGCGTTAGTGAGCTGTGGGTTAGTGTTACTCAGCTGTGGGTTAGTGTTGCTGAGCTGTGGGTTAGTGTTACTCAGCTGTGTGTTAGTGTTGCTGAGCTGTGGGTTAGTGTTACTGAGCTGTGGTTAGTGTTGGTGAGCTGTGGGTTAGTGTTAGTGAGCTGTGGGTTACTGCTGGTGAGCTGTGGGTTAGTGTTACTGAGCTGTGGGTTAGTGTTAGTGAGGCTGTGGGTTAGTGAGCAGGGGGGTAGTGTTACTGAGCTGTAGATTAGTGCTGGTGAGCTCTGGGTTAGCGTTAGTGAGCTGTGGTTTAGTATTACTGAGCTGTGGGTTAGTGTTACTGAGCTCTGAGTTAGTGTTGGTGAGCTGTGGGTTAGTGTTACTGAGCTGTGGGTTGCTGAGCTGTAGGTTAGTGTTAATGAGCTGTAGGTTAGTGTTGGTGAGCTATGGTTAGTGTTACTGAGCTCTGGTTAGTGAGCTGTGGGTTAGTGCTGCTGAGCTGTGGGTTAGTATTACTCAGCTGTGGGTTTGTGTTAGTGAGCAGTGGGTTACTGTTAGTGATCTGTGGGTTGCTGAAATGTGGGTTAGTGTTGCTGAGCTGTGGGTTAGTTTTACTGAGCTGTGGGTTAGTGTTACTGAGCTGTGGGTTAGTGTTGGTGAGCTGTGGGTTAGTGTTAGTGAGTTGTGGGTTACTGTTGGTGCGCTGTGGGTTAGTGTTAGTGAGCTGTGGGTTAGTGTTACTCAGCTGTAGATTAGTGCTGGTGAGCTGTGGGTTAGCCTTAGTGAGCTGTGGGTTAGTGTTGCTGAGCTGTAGATTAGTGTTACTGAGCTGTGGGTTAGTGTTAGTGAGCTGTGGGTTAGTGTTACTGAGCTGTAGATTAGTGCTGGTGAGCTGTGGGCTAGCGTTAGTGAGCTGTGGGTTAGTGTTACTGAGCTGTGGGTTGCTGAGCTGTAGGTTAGTGTTACTAAGCTGTGGGTTAGTGTTACTGAGCTGGTGGTTGCTGAGCTGTAGGTTAGTGTTACTAAGCTGTGGGTTCGTATTACTGAGCTGTGGGTTGCTGAGCTGTAGGTTAGTGTTGCTGAGAAGTGGGTTAGTATTAGAGAGCAGAGGGTTAGTATTAGTGAGCCGTGGTTAGTGTTACTGAGCTGTGGTTAGTGTTACTGAGCTGTGGGTTAGTGTTACTGAGCTGTGGGTTAGTGTTAGGGAGCAGTGGGTTAGTGTTAGTGATCTGTGGGTTGCTGAGCTGTGGGTTAGTGTTGCTGAGCTGTGGGTTAGTTTTACTGAGCTGTGGGTTAGTGTTACTGAGCTGTGGGTTGCTGAGTGTTAGGTTAGTGTGCTGAGCGGTGGGTTAGTGTTACTGAGCAGTGGGTTAGTGTTACTGAGCTGTGGGTTAGTGTTGGTGAGCTGTGGGTTAGTGTTAGTGAGCTGTGGGTTACTGTTGGTGAGCTGTGGGTTGTGTTAGTGAGCTGTGGGTTAGTGTTGATGAGCTGTGGGTTAGTGTTACTGAGCTGTGGGTTAGTGTTAGTGAGCTGTGGTTAGTGTTACTGAGCTGTAGATTAGTCCTGGTGAGCTGTGGGTTAGCGTTAGTGAGCTGTGGGTTAGTGTTACTGAGCTGTGGGTTAGTGTTGCTGAGCTGTGGGTTAGTGTTACTGAGCTGTGGTTATTGTTAGTGAGCTGTGGGTTACTGCTGGTGATCTGTGGGTTAGTGTTACTGAGCTGTGGGTTAGTGTTAGTGAGCTGTGGGTTAGTGAGCTGGGGGGTAGTGTTACTGAGCTGTAGATTAGTGCTGGTGAGCTGTGGGTTAGCGTTAGTGAGCTGTGGGTTAGTATTACTGAGCTGTGGGTTAGTGTTACTGAGCTCTGTGTTAGTGTTGGTGAGCTGTGGGTTAGTGTTACTGAGCCGTAGGTTAGCATTGTGAGCTGTGGGTTAGTGTAAGTGAGCTGTGGGTTAGTGTTACTGAGCTGTGGGTTAGTGTTGCTGAGCTGTAGGTTAGTGTTGCTGAGCTGTGGGTTAGTGTTACTGAGCTGTGGGTTAGTGTTAGTGAGCTGTGGGTTAGTGTTACTGAGCTGTAGATTAGTGCTGGTGAGCTGTGGGTTAGCGTTAGTGAGGCTGTGGGTTAGTGTTACTCAGCTGTGGGTTAGTGTTGCTGAGCTGTGGGTTAGTGTTACTCAGCTGTGTGTTAGTGTTGCTGAGCTGTGGGTTAGTGTTAGTGAGCTGTGGGTTACTGCTGGTGAGCTGTGGGTTAGTATTACTGAGCTGTGGGTTAGTGTTACTGAGCTGTGGGTTAGTGTTAGTGAGCTGTGGCTTAGTGAGCTGGGGGGTAGCGTTACTGAGCTGAGCTGTAGGTTAGTGCTGGTGAGCTGTGGGTTAGCGTTAGTGAGCTGTGGGTTAGTATTACTGAGCTGTGGGTTAGTGTTACTGAACTCTGGGTTAGTGTTGGTGAGCTGTGGGTTAGTGTTACTGACCGTAGGTTAGCATTGGTGAGCTGTGGGTTAGTGTAAGTGAGCTGTGGGTTAGTGTTACTGAGCTGTGGGTTAGTGTTGGTGAGCTGTAGGTTAGTGTTACTGAGCTGTGGGTTAGTTTTACTGAGCTGTGGGTTGCTGAGCTGTGGATTAGTTTTACTGAGCTGTGGGTTAGTGTTACTGAGCTGTGGGTTAGTGTTACTGAGCTGTAGGTTAGTGTTACTGAGCTGTGGGTTAGTGTTACTGAGCTGTGGGTTAGTGTTGGTGAGCTGTAGGTTAGTGTTACTGAGCTGTGGGTTGCTGAGCGGTAGGTTAGTGTTACTGAGCTGTGGGTTAGTGTTACTGAGCTGTGGGTTGCTGAGCTGTGGGTTAGTTTTACTGAGCTGTGGGTTAGTTTTACTGAGCAGTGGGTTAGTGTTACTGAGCTGTGTGTTGCTCAGCTGTAGGTTAGTGTTACTGAGCTGTGGGTTAGTGTTACTGAGCTGTGGGTTGCTGAGCTGTAGGTTAGTGTTACTAAGCTGTGGGTTAGTGTTACTGAGCTGTGGGTTGCTGAGCTGTAGGTTAGTGTTACTAAGCTGTGGGTTCGTATTACTGAGCTGTGGGTTGCTGAGCTGTAGGTTAGTGTTGCTGAGAAGTGGGTTAGTATTAGAGAGCAGAGGGTTAGTATTAGTGAGCCGTGGGTTAGTGTTACTGAGCTGTGGTTAGTGTTACTGAGCTGTGGGTTAGTGTTACTGAGCTGTGGGTTAGTGTTAGGGAGCAGTGGGTTAGTGTTAGTGATCTGTGGGTTGCTGAGCTGTGGGTTAGTGTTGCTGAGCTGTGGGTTAGTTTTACTGAGCTGTGGGTTAGTGTTACTGAGCTGTGGGTTGCTGAGTGTTAGGTTAGTGTTGCTGAGCGGTGGGTTAGTGTTACTGAGCAGTGGGTTAGTGTTACTGAGCTGTGGGTTAGTGTTGGTGAGCTGTGGGTTAGTGTTAGTGAGCTGTGGGTTACTGTTGGTGAGCTGTGGGTTGTGTTAGTGAGCTGTGGGTTAGTGTTGATGAGCTGTGGGTTAGTGTTACTGAGCTGTGGGTTAGTGTTAGTGAGCTGTGGGTTAGTGTTACTGAGCTGTAGATTAGTCCTGGTGAGCTGTGGGTTAGCGTTAGTGAGCTGTGGGTTAGTGTTACTGAGCTGTGGGTTAGTGTTGCTGAGCTGTGGGTTAGTGTTACTGAGCTGTGGTTTATTGTTAGTGAGCTGTGGGTTACTGCTGGTGATCTGTGGGTTAGTGTTACTGAGCTGTGGGTTAGTGTTAGTGAGCTGTGGGTTAGTGAGCTGGGGGGTAGTGTTACTGAGCTGTAGATTAGTGCTGGTGAGCTGTGGGTTAGCGTTAGTGAGCTGTGGGTTAGTATTACTGAGCTGTGGGTTAGTGTTACTGAGCTCTGTGTTAGTGTTGGTGAGCTGTGGGTTAGTGTTACTGAGCCGTAGGTTAGCATTGGTGAGCTGTGGGTTAGTGTAAGTGAGCTGTGGGTTAGTGTTACTGAGCTGTGGGTTAGTGTTGCTGAGCTGTAGGTTAGTGTTGCTGAGCTGTGGGTTAGTGTTACTGAGCTGTGGGTTAGTGTTAGTGAGCTGTGGGTTAGTGTTACTGAGCTGTAGATTAGTGCTGGTGAGCTGTGGGTTAGCGTTAGTGAGCTGTGGGTTAGTGTTACTCAGCTGTGGGTTAGTGTTGCTGAGCTGTGGGTTAGTGTTACTCAGCTGTGTGTTAGTGTTGCTGAGCTGTGGGTTAGTGTTACTGAGCTGTGGGTCAGTGTTGGTGAGCTGTGGGTTAGTGTTAGTGAGCTGTGGGTTACTGCTGGTGAGCTGTGGGTTAGTGTTACTGAGCTGTGGGTTAGTGTTAGTGAGCTGTGGGTTAGTGAGCAGGGGGGTAGTGTTACTGAGCTGTAGATTAGTGCTGGTGAGCTCTGGGTTAGCGTTAGTGAGCTGTGGTTTAGTATTACTGAGGTGTAGATTAGTGCTGGTGAGCTGTGGGTTAGTGTTAGTGAGCTGTTGGTTAGTATTATTGAGCTGTGGGTTAGTGTTACTGAGCTGTGGGTTAGTGTTAGTGAGCTGTGGCTTAGTGAGCTGGGGGGTAGCGTTACTGAGCTGTAGGTTAGTGCTGGTGAGCTGTGGGTTAGCGTTAGTGAGCTGTGGGTTAGTATTACTGAGCTGTGGGTTAGTGTTACTGAACTCTGGGTTAGTGTTGGTGAGCTGTGGGTTAGTGTTACTGACCGTAGGTTAGCATTGGTGAGCTGTGGGTTAGTGTAAGTGAGCTGTGGGTTAGTGTTACTGAGCTGTGGGTTAGTGTTGGTGAGCTGTAGGTTAGTGTTACTGAGCTGTGGGTTAGTTTTACTGAGCTGTGGGTTGCTGAGCTGTGGATTAGTTTTACTGAGCTGTGGGTTAGTGTTACTGAGCTGTGGGTTAGTGTTACTGAGCTGTAGGTTAGTGTTACTGAGCTGTGGGTTAGTGTTACTGAGCTGTGGGTTAGTGTTGGTGAGCTGTAGGTTAGTGTTACTGAGCTGAGGGTTGCTGAGCTGTAGGTTAGTGTTACTGAGCTGTGGGTTAGTGTTACTGAGCTGTGGGTTGCTGAGCTGTGGGTTAGTTTTACTGAGCAGTGGGTTAGTGTTACTGAGCTGTGTGTTGCTCAGCTGTAGGTTAGTGTTACTGAGCTGTGGGTTAGTGTTACTGAGCTGTGGGTTGCTGAGCTGTAGGTTAGTGTTACTAAGCTGTGGGTTAGTGTTACTGAGCTGTGGGTTGCTGAGCTGTAGGTTAGTGTTACTAAGCTGTGGGTTCGTATTACTGAGCTGTGGGTTGCTGAGCTGTAGGTTAGTGTTGCTGAGAAGTGGGTTAGTATTAGTGAGCAGAGGGTTAGTATTAGTGAGCCGTGGGTTAGTGTTACTGAGCTGTGGTTAGTGTTACTGAGCTGTGGGTTAGTGTTACTGAGCTGTGGGTTAGTGTTAGGGAGCAGTGGGTTAGTGTTAGTGATCTGTGGGTTGCTGAGCTGTGGGTTAGTGTTGCTGAGCTGTGGGTTAGTTTTACTGAGCTGTGGGTTAGTGTTACTGAGCTGTGGGTTGCTGAGTGTTAGGTTAGTGTTGCTGAGCGGTGGGTTAGTGTTACTGAGCTGTGGGTTAGTGTTGGTGAGCTGAGGGTTAGTGTTAGTGAGCTGTGGGTTACTGTTGGTGAGCTGTGGGTTGTGTTAGTGAGCTGTGGGTTAGTGTTGATGAGCTGTGGGTTAGTTTTACTGAGCTGTGGGTTAGTGTTAGTGAGCTGTGGGTTAGTGTTACTGAGCTGTAGATTAGTCCTGGTGAGCTGTGGGTTAGCGTTAGTGAGCTGTGGGTTAGTGTTACTGAGCTGTGGGTTAGTGTTGCTGAGCTGTGGGTTAGTGTTACTGAGCTGTGGTTTATTGTTAGTGAGCTGTGGGTTACTGCTGGTGATCTGTGGGTTAGTGTTACTGAGCTGTGGGTTAGTGTTAGTGAGCTGTGGGTTAGTGAGCTGGGGGGTAGTGTTACTGAGCTGTAGATTAGTGCTGGTGAGCTCTGGGTTAGCGTTAGTGAGCTGTGGGTTAGTATTACTGAGCTGTGGGTTAGTGTTACTGAGCTCTGTGTTAGTGTTGGTGAGCTGTGGGTTAGTGTTACTGAGCCGTAGGTTAGCATTGGTGAGCTGTGTGTTAGTGTAAGTGAGCTGTGGGTTAGTGTTACTGAGCTGTGGGTTAGTGTTGCTGAGCTGTAGGTTAGTGTTGCTGAGCTGTGGGTTAGTGTTACTGAGCTGTGGGTTAGTGTTAGTGAGCTGTGGGTTAGTGTTACTGAGCTGTAGATTAGTGCTGGTGAGCTGTGGGTTAGCGTTAGTGAGCTGTGGGTTAGTGTTACTCAGCTGTGGGTTAGTGTTGCTGAGCTGTGGGTTAGTGTTACTCAGCTGTAGATTAGTGCTGGTGAGCTGTGGGTTAGCGTTAGTGAGCTGTGGGTTAGTGTTACTCAGCTGTGGGTTAGTGTTGCTGAGCTGTGGGTTAGTGTTACTCAGCTGTGTGTTAGTGTTGCTGAGCTGTGGGTTAGTGTTACTGAGCTGTGGGTTAGTGTTGGTGAGCTGTGGGTTAGTGTTAGTGAGCTGTGGGTTACTGCTGGTGAGCTGTGGGTTAGTGTTACTGAGCTGTGGGTTAGTGTTAGTGAGCTGTGGGTTAGTGAGCAGGGGGGTAGTGTTACTGAGCTGTAGATTAGTGCTGGTGAGCTCTGGGTTAGCGTTAGTGAGCTGTGGTTTAGTATTACTGAGCTGTGGGTTAGTGTTACTGAGCTCTGAGTTAGTGTTGGTGAGCTGTGGGTTAGTGTTACTGAGCTGTGGGTTGCTGAGCTGTAGGTTAGTGTTAATGAGCTGTAGGTTAGTGTTGGTGAGCTATGGGTTAGTGTTACTGAGCTCTGGGTTAGTGAGCTGTGGGTTAGTGCTGCTGAGCTGTGGGTTAGTATTACTCAGCTGTGGGTTTGTGTTAGTGAGCAGTGGGTTACTGTTAGTGATCTGTGGGTTGCTGAAATGTGGGTTAGTGTTGCTGAGCTGTGGGTTAGTTTTACTGAGCTGTGGGTTAGTGTTACTGAGCTGTGGGTTAGTGTTGGTGAGCTGTGGGTTAGTGTTAGTGAGTTGTGGGTTACTGTTGGTGCGCTGTGGGTTAGTGTTAGTGAGCTGTGGGTTAGTGTTACTCAGCTGTAGATTAGTGCTGGTGAGCTGTGGGTTAGCCTTAGTGAGCTGTGGGTTAGTGTTGCTGAGCTGTAGATTAGTGTTACTGAGCTGTGGGTTAGTGTTAGTGAGCTGTGGGTTAGTGTTACTGAGCTGTAGATTAGTGCTGGTGAGCTGTGGGCTAGCGTTAGTGAGCTGTGGGTTAGTGTTACTGAGCTGTGGGTTAGTGTTACTGAGCTCTGAGTTAGTGTTCGTGAGCTGTGGGTTAGTGTTACTGAGCCGTAGGTTAGCATTGGTGAGCTGTGGGTTAGTGTAAGTGAGCTGTGGGTTAGTGTTACTGAGCTGTGGGTTAGTGTTGCTGAGCTGTAGGTTAGTGTTTCTGAGATGTGGGTTAGTGTTACTGAGCTGTGGGTTAGTGTTAGTGAGCTGTGGGTTAGTGTTACTGAGCTGTAGATTAGTGCTGGTGAGCTGTGGGTTAGCGTTAGTGAGCTGTGAGTTAGTGTTACTCAGCTGTGGGTTAGTGTTGCTGAGCTGTGGGTTAGTGTTACTGAGCTGTGGGTTAGTGTTGGTGAACTGTGGGTTAGTGTTAGTGAGCTGTGGGTTACTGCTGGTGAGCTGTGGGTTAGTGTTACTGAGCTGTGGGTTAGTGTTAGTGAGCTGTGGGTTAGTGAGCAGGGGGGTAGTGTTACTGAGCTGTAGATTAGTGCTGGTGAGCTCTGGGTTAGCGTTAGTGAGCTGTGGTTTAGTATTACTGAGCTGTGGGTTAGTGTTACTGAGCTCTGAGTTAGTGTTGGTGAGCTGTGGGTTAGTGTTACTGAGCCATAGGTTAGCATTGGTGAGCTGTGGGTTAGTGTAAGTGAGCTGTGGGTTAGTGTTACTGAGCTGTGGGATAGTGTTGCTGAACTGTAGGATAGTGTTTCTGAGATGTGGGTTAGTTTTGCTGAGCTGTGGGTTAGTGTTACTGAGCTGTGGGTTGCTGAGCTGTTGGTTAGTGTTACTGAGCTGTAGGTTAGTGTTGGTGAGCTATGGGTTAGTGTTACTGAGCTCTGGGTTAGTGAGCTGTGGGTTAGTGCTGCTGAGCTGTGGGTTAGTGTTACTCAGCTGTGGGTTTGTGTTAGTGAGCAGTGGGTTACTGTTAGTGATCTGTGGGTTGCTGAAATGTGGGTTAGTGTTGCTGAGCTGTGGGTTAGTTTTACTGAGCTGTGGGTTAGTGTTACTGAGCTGTGGGTTAGTGTTACTGAGCTGTAGATTAGTGTTACTGAGCTGTGGGTTAGTGTTAGTGAGCTGTGGGTTAGTGTTACTGAGCTGTAGATTAGTGCTGGTGAGCTGTGGGTTAGCGTTAGTGAGCTGTGGGTTAGTGTTACTGAGCTGTGGGTTAGTGTTGCTGAGCTGTGGGTTAGTGTTACTGAGCTGTGGGTTAGTGTTAGTGAGCTGTGGGTTACTGCTGGTGAGCTGTGGGTTAGTGTTACTGAGCTGTGGGTTAGTGTTAGTGAGCTGTGGGTTAGTGTTAGTGAGCTGTGGGTTACTGCTGGTGAGCTGTGGGTTAGTGTTACTGAGCTCTGAGTTAGTGTTGGTGAGCTGTGGGTTAGTGTTACTGAGCCGTAGGTTAGCATTGGTGAGCTGTGGGTTAGTGTAAGTGAGCTGTGGGTTAGTGTTACTGAGCTGTGGGTTAGTGTTGCTGAGCTGTAGGTTAGTGTTTCTGAGATGTGGGTTAGTGTTACTGAGCTGTGGGTTACTGTTAGTGAGCTGTGGGTTAGTGTTACTGAGCTGTAGATTAGTGCTGGTGAGCTGTGGGTTAGCGTTAGTGAGCTGTGGGTTAGTGTTACTCAGCTGTAGATTAGTGCTGGTGAGCTGTGGGTTAGCCTTAGTGAGCTGTGGGTTAGTGTTGCTGAGCTGTAGATTAGTGTTACTGAGCTGTGGGTTAGTGTTAGTGAGCTGTGGGTTAGTGTTACTGAGCTGTAGATTAGTGCTGGTGAGCTGTGGGCTAGCGTTAGTGAGCTGTGGGTTAGTGTTACTGAGCTGTGGGTTAGTGTTACTGAGCTCTGAGTTAGTGTTCGTGAGCTGTGGGTTAGTGTTACTGAGCCGTAGGTTAGCATTGGTGAGCTGTGGGTTAGTGTAAGTGAGCTGTGGGTTAGTGTTACTGAGCTGTGGGTTAGTGTTACTGAGCTGTGGGTTAGTGTTAGTGAGCTGTGGGTTAGTGTTACTGAGCTGTAGATTAGTGCTGGTGAGCTGTGGGTTAGCGTTAGTGAGCTGTGAGTTAGTGTTACTCAGCTGTGGGTTAGTGTTGCTGAGCTGTGGGTTAGTGTTACTGAGCTGTGGGTTAGTGTTGGTGAACTGTGGGTTAGTGTTAGTGAGCTGTGGGTTACTGCTGGTGAGCTGTGGGTTAGTGTTACTGAGCTGTGGGTTAGTGTTAGTGAGCTGTGGGTTAGTGAGCAGGGGGGTAGTGTTACTGAGCTGCAGATTAGTGCTGGTGAGCTCTGGGTTAGCGTTAGTGAGCTGTGGTTTAGTATTACTGAGCTGTGGGTTAGTGTTACTGAGCTCTGAGTTAGTGTTGGTGAGCTGTGGGTTAGTGTTACTGAGCCATAGGTTAGCATTGGTGAGCTGTGGGTTAGTGTAAGTGAGCTGTGGGTTAGTGTTACTGAGCTGTGGGATAGTGTTGCTGAACTGTAGGATAGTGTTTCTGAGATGTGGGTTAGTTTTGCTGAGCTGTGGGTTAGTGTTACTGAGCTGTGGGTTGCTGAGCTGTTGGTTAGTGTTACTGAGCTGTAGGTTAGTGTTGGTGAGCTATGGGTTAGTGTTACTGAGCTCTGGGTTAGTGAGCTGTGGGTTAGTGCTGCTGAGCTGTGGGTTAGTGTTACTCAGCTGTGGGTTTGTGTTAGTGAGCAGTGGGTTACTGTTAGTGATCTGTGGGTTGCTGAAATGTGGGTTAGTGTTGCTGAGCTGTGGGTTAGTTTTACTGAGCTGTGGGTTAGTGTTACTGAGCTGTGGGTTAGTGTTACTGAGCTGTAGATTAGTGTTACTGAGCTGTGGGTTAGTGTTAGTGAGCTGTGGGTTAGTGTTACTGAGCTGTAGATTAGTGCTGGTGAGCTGTGGGTTAGCGTTAGTGAGCTGTGGGTTAGTGTTACTGAGCTGTGGGTTAGTGTTGCTGAGCTGTGGGTTAGTGTTACTGAGCTGTGGGTTAGTGTTAGTGAGCTGTGGGTTACTGCTGGTGAGCTGTGGGTTAGTGTTACTGAGCTGTGGGTTAGTGTTAGTGAGCTGTGGGTTAGTGTTAGTGAGCTGTGGGTTACTGCTGGTGAGCTGTGGGTTAGTGTTACTGAGCTCTGAGTTAGTGTTGGTGAGCTGTGGGTTAGTGTTACTGAGCCGTAGGTTAGCATTGGTGAGCTGTGGGTTAGTGTAAGTGAGCTGTGGGTTAGTGTTACTGAGCTGTGGGTTAGTGTTGCTGAGCTGTAGGTTAGTGTTTCTGAGATGTGGGTTAGTGTTACTGAGCTGTGGGTTACTGTTAGTGAGCTGTGGGTTAGTGTTACTGAGCTGTAGATTAGTGCTGGTGAGCTGTGGGTTAGCGTTAGTGAGCTGTGGGTTAGTGTTACTCAGCTGTGGGTTAGTGTTGCTGAGCTGTGGGTTAGTGTTACTGAGCTGTGGGTTAGTGTTGGTGAGCTGTGGGTTAGTGTTAGTGAGCTGTGGGTTACTGCTGATGAGCTGTGGGTTAGTGTTACTGAGCTGTGGGTTAGTGTTAGTGAGCTGTGGGTTAGTGAGCAGGGGGGTAGTGTTACTGAGCTGTAGATTAGTGCTGGTGAGCTCTGGGTTAGCGTTAGTGAGCTGTGGGTTAGTATTACTGAGCTGTGGGTTAGTGTTACTGAGCTCTGAGTTAGTGTTGGTGAGCTGTGGGTTAGTGTTACTGAGCCATAGGTTAGCATTGGTGAGCTGTGGGTTAGTGTAAGTGAGCTGTGGGTTAGTGTTACTGAGCTGTGGGTTAGTGTTACTGAACTGTAGGTTAGTGTTTCTGAGATGTGGGTTAATTTTACTGAGCTGTGGGTTAGTGTTACTGAGCTGTGGGTTGCTGAGCTGTAGGTTAGTGTTGCTGAGAAGTGGGTTAGTATTAGTGAGCAGAGGGTTAGTGTTAGTGAGCCGTGGGTTAGTGTTAGGGAGCAGTGGGTTACTGTTAGTGATCTGTGGGTTGCTGAAATGTGGGTTAGTGTTGCTGAGCTGTGGGTTAGTTTTACTGAGCTGTGGGTTAGTGTTACTGAGCTGCGGGTTAGTGTTGGTGAGCTGTGGGCTAGTGTTAGTGAGCTGTGGGTTACTGTTGGTGCGCTGTGGGTTAGTGTTAGTGAGCTGTGGGTTAGTGTTCCTCAGCTGTAGATTAGTGCTGGTGAGCTGTCGGTTAGCCTTAGTGAGCTGTGGGTTAGTGTTGCTGAGCTGTGGATTAGTGTTACTGAGCTGTGGGTTAGTGTTAGTGAGCTGTGGGTTAGTGTTACTGAGCTGTAGATTAGTGCTGGTGAGCTGTGGGTTAGCGTTAGTGAGCTGTGGGTTAGTGTTACTGAGCTGTGGGTTAGTGTTGCTGAGCTGTGGGTTAGTATTACTGAGCTGTAGGTTAGTGCTGGTGAGCTGTGGGTTAGTGTAAGTGAGCTGTGGGTTAGTGTTGCTGAGCTGTAGATTAGTGTTACTGAGCTGTGGGTTAGTGTTAGTGAGCTGTGGGTTAGTGAGCTGGGGGGTAGTGTTACTGAGCTATAGATTGGTGCTGGTGAGCTCTGGGTTAGCGTTAGTGAGCTGTGGGTTAGTATTACTGAGCTGTGGGTTAGTGTTACTGAGCTCTGAGTTAGTGTTGGTGAGCTGTGGGTTAGTGTTACTGAGCCGTAGGTTAGCATTGGTGAGCTGTGGGGTAGTGTAAGTGAGCTGTGGGTTAGTGTTACTGAGCTGTGGGTTAGTGTTGCTGAGCTGTAGGTTAGTGTTTCTGAGATGTGGGTTAGTGTTACTGAGCTGTGGGTTAGTGTTAGTGAGCTGTGGGTTAGTGTTACTGAGCTGCAGATTAGTGCTGGTGAGCTGTGGGTTAGCGTTAGTGAGCTCTGG
Organism: Mobula birostris; assembly: GCF_030028105.1. NCBI lineage: Eukaryota > Metazoa > Chordata > Chondrichthyes > Myliobatiformes > Myliobatidae > Mobula > Mobula birostris. Next base: position 102,607,756 of record NC_092375.1, on the reverse strand, counting down.
GTTAGTGTTTCTGAGATGTGGGTTAGTGTTACTGAGCTGTGGGTTAGTGTTACTGAGCTGTGGGTTGCTGAGCTGTAGGTTAGTGTTGCTGAGAAGTGGGTTAGTATTAGTGAGCAGAGGGTTAGTGTTAGTGAGCCGTGGGTTAGTGTTAGGGAGCAGTGGGTTAGTGTTAGTGATCTGTGGGTTGCTGAGCTGTGGGTTAGTGTTGCTGAGCTGTGGGTTAGTGTTACTGAGCTGTGGGTTAGTGTTGCTGAGCTGTGGGTTTGGGTTAGTGTTAGTGAGCTGTGGGTTAGTTTTACTGAGCTGTGGGTTAGTGTTACTGAGCTGTGGGTTGCTGAGCTGTAGGTTATTGTTACTGAGCTGTGGGCTAGTGTTACTGAGCTGTGGGTTGCTGAGCTGTAGGTTAGTGTTGCTGAGCTGTGGGTTAGTGTTAGTGAGCTGTGGGTTAGTTTTACTGAGCTGTGGGTTAGTGTTACTGAGCTGTGGGTTGCTGAATGTTAGGTTAGTGTTGCTGAGCGGTGTGTTAGTGTTACTGAGCGGTGGGTTAGTGTTACTGAGCTGTGGGTTGCAGAGCTGTGGGTTAATGTTGCTGAGCTGTGGGTTAGTTTTACTGAGCTGTGGGTTAGTGTCACTGAGCTGTGGGTTAGTGTTGGTGAGCTGTGGGTTAGTGTTAGTAAGCTGTGGGTTACTGTTGGTGAGCTGTGGGTTAGTGTTAGTGAGCTGTGGGTTAGTGTTGATGAGCTGTGGGTTAGTGTTAGTGAGCTATGGGTTAGTGTTGCTGAGCTGTAGATTAGTGCTGGTGAGCTGTGGGTTAGCGATAGTGAGCTGTTGGTTGGTATTACTGAGCTGTGGGTTGCTGAGCTGTAGGTTAGTGTTGCTGAGCTGTGGGTTAGTGTTACTGAGCTGTGGGTTAGTGTTAGTGAGCAGTGGGTTAGTGTTACTGAGCTGTAGATTAGTGCTGGTGAGCTGTGGGTTAGTGTTACTGAGCTGTGGGTTGCTGAGCTGCGGGTTAGTGTTGCTGAGCTGTGGGTTAGTGTTAGTGAGCTGTGGGTTAGTTTTACTGCGCTGTGGGTTAGTGTTAGTGAGCTGTGGGTTAGTGTTGGTGAGCTATGCCTTAGTGTTACTGAGCTGTGGGTTAGTGAACTGTGGGTTAGTGTTGCTGAGCTGTGGGTTAGTTTTACGGAACTGTGGGTTAGTGTTAGTGAGCAGTGGGTTAGTGTTAGTGATCTGTGGGTTCCTGAGCTGTGGGTTAGTGTTGCTGAGCTGTGGGTTAGTTTTACTGAGCTGTGGGTTAGTGTTACTGAGCTGTGGGTTGGTGTTGGTGAACTGTGGGTTAGTGTTAGTGAGCTGTGGGTTTCTGTTGGTAAGCTGTGTGTTCGTGTTAGTGAGCTGTGGGTTAGTGTTGGTGAGCTGTGGGTTAGTGTTAGTGAGCAGCAGGTTAGCGTTGGTGAGCTCTGGGTTAGTGTTACTGAGGTGTGGGTTACTGTTAGGGAGCAGTGGGTTAGTTTTAGTGATCTGTGGGTTGCTGAACTGTGGGTTAGTGTTGCTGAGCTGTGAGTTAGTGTTAGTGAGCTGTGGGTTAGTGTTACTGAGCTGTGGGTTGGTGTTGGTGAGCTGTGGGTTAGTGTTACTGAGCTGTGGGTTAGCGTTACTGAGCTGGGGGATTAGTGTTAGTGAGCTGTGGGTTAGTTTTACTGAGCTGTGGGTTAGTGAGCTGTGGGTTAGTGTTAGTGAGCTGTGGGTTAGCGTTGCTGAGCTGTGCGTTAGTTTTACTGAGCTGTGGGTTAGTGTTACTGAGCTGTGGGTTGGTGTTGGTGAACTGTGGGTTAGTGTTAGTGAGCTGTGGGTTTCTGTTGGTAAGCTATGTGTTCGTGTTAGTGAGCTGTGTGTTAGTGTTGGTGAGCTGTGGGTTAGTGTTAGTGAGCAGCAGGTTAGCGTTGGTGAGCTCTGGGTTAGTGTTACTGAGCTGTGGGTTAGTGTTGCTGAGCGGTGGGTTAGTGTTAATGAGCTGTGGGTTAATGTTACTGAGCTGTAGGTTAGTGAGCTGTGGATTAGTGTTAGTGAGCCCTGGGTTGCTGAGCTGTAGGTTAGTGTTGCTGAGCAGTGGGTTAGTGTTACTGAGCTGTGGGTTAGTGTTAGTGAGCTGTGGGTTAACGTTGCTGAGCTGTAGGTTAGTGTTACTGAGCTGTAGGTTAGTGTTGGTGAGCTATGGGTTAGTGTTACTGAGGTGTGGGTTACTGTTAGGGAGCAGTGGGTTAGTGTTAGTGATCTGTGGGTTGCTGAGCTGTGGGTTAGTGTTGCTGAGCTGTGGGTTAGTGTTAGTGAGCTGTGGGTTAGGGTTACTGAGCTGTGGGTTGGTGTTGGTGAGCTGTGGGTTGCTGAGCTGTAGGTTAGTGTTACTAAGCTGTGGGTTAGTGTTACTGAGCTGTGGGTTGCTGAGCTGTAGGTTAGTGTTACTAAGCTGTGGGTTAGTGTTACTGAGCTGTGGGTTGCTGAGCTGTGGGTTAGTGTTACTGAGCTGTAGGTTAGTGTTACTGAGCTGTGGGTTTGTGTTACTGAGCTGTGGGTTGCTGAGCTCTGGGTTAGTGTTACTGAGCTGTGGGTTGCTGAGCTGTAGGTTAGTGCTACTCTGCTGTGGGTTAGTGTTAATGAGCTGTGGGTTAGTGATAGTGAGCTGTGGGTTAGTGTTACTGAGCTGTGGGTTAGTGTTGGTGATCTGCGGGTTAGTGTTGGTGAGCTGTGGGTTAGCATTACTGAGCTGTGGGTTAGTGTTACTGAACTGTGGGTTAGCGTTAGTGAGCTGTGGGTTAGTGAGCTGTGGGTTAGTGTTGCTCAGCTGTGGGTTAGTGTTAGTGAGCTGTGGGTTAGTGTTGCTGAGCTGTGGGTTAGTTTTACTCAGCTGTGGGTTAGTGTTACTGAGCTGTGGGTTAGTTTTATTGATCTGTGGGTTAGTGTTACTGAGCTGTGGGTTAGTTTTGGTGAGCTGTGGGTTAGTGTTAGTGAGCTGTGCGTTAGTGTTACTGAGTTGTGGGTTAGTGTTGGTGATCTGCGGGTTAGTGTTGGTGAGCTGTGGGTTAGCATTACTGAGCTGTGGGTTAGTGTGACTGAGCTGTGGGTTAGTGTTGGTGAGCTGTACGATAGTATTGGTGAGCTATGGGTTAGTGTTACACAGCTGTGGGTTAGTGTTGGTGAGCTGTGGGTTAGTGTTAGTGAGCTGTGGATTACTGTTGGTGAGCTGTGGGTTAGTGTTATTGTGCTGTGGGTTAGCGTTGGTGAGCTGTGGGTTAGTGTTACTCAGCTGTAGATTAGTGCTGGTGAGCTGTGGGTTAGCATTAGTGAACAGTGGGTTAGTATTACTGAGCTGTGGGTTAGTGTTACTGAGCTCTGGGTTAGTTTTGGTGAGCTGTGGGTTAGTGTTACTGAGCCGTAGGTTAGCATTGGTGAGCTGTGGGTTAGTGTACGTGAGCTGTGGGTTAGTGTTACTGAGCTGTGGGTTAGTGTTGGTGAGCTGTAGGTTAGTGTTACAGAGCTGTGGGTTAGTGTTACTGAGCTGTGGGTTAGTGAGCTGTGGGTTCGTGTTACTGAGCTGTGGGTTAGTTTTACTGAGCTGTGGGTTAGTGTTAGTGAGCTGTAGGTTAGTGTTACTGAGCTGTGGGTTAGTGTTACTGAGCTGTGGGCTAGTGTTGGTGAGCTGTAGGTTAGTGTTACTGAGCTGTGGGTTGCTGAGCTGTGGGTTAGTTTTACTGAGCTGTGGGTTAGTTTTACTGAGCTGTAGGTTAGTGTTACTAAGCTGTGGGTTAGTGTTACTGAGCTGTGGGTTGCTGAGCTGTAGGTTAGTGTTACTAAGCTGTGGGTTAGTGTTACTGAGCTGTGGGTTGCTGAGCTGTAGGTTAGTGTTACTGAGCTGTAGGTTAGTGTTACTGAGCTGTGGGTTAGTGTTACTGAGCTGTGGGTTGCTGAGCTGTGGGTTAGTGTTAGTGAGCTCTGGGTTGCTGAGCTGTAAGTTAGTGTTACTGAGCAGTGGTTTAGTGTTACTGAGCTGTGGGTTAGTGTTAGTGAGCTGTGGGTTAACGTTGCTGAGCTGTAGGTTAGTGTTAGTGAGCTGTAGGTTAGTGTTAGTGAGCTATGGGTTAGTGTTACTGAGGTGTGGGTTACTGTTAGGGAGCAGTGGGTTAGTGTTAGTGATCTGTGGGTTGCTGAGCTGTGGGTTAGTGTTGCTGAGCTGTGGGTTAGTGTTAGTGAGCTGTGGGTTAGTGTTACTGAGCTGTGGGTTGGTGTTGGTGAGCTGTGGGTTAGTGTTACTGAGCTGTGGGTTAGCGTTACTGAGCTGTGGGTTAGTGTTAGTGAGCTGTGGGTTAGTTTTACTGAGCTGTGGGTTAGTGAGCTGTGGGTTAGTGTTAGTGAGTAGTGGGTTAGTGTTGCTGAGCTGTGGGTTAGTTTTACTCAGCTGTGGGTTAGTGTTACTGAGCTGTGGGTTAGTTTTATTGAGCCGTCGGTTAGTGTTACTGAGCTGTGGGTTAGTTTTGGTGAGCTGTGGGTTAGTGTTAGTGAGCTGTGCATTAGTGTTACTGAGTTGTGGGTTAGTGTTAGTGAGCTGTGGGTTAGTGTTACTGAGCTGTGGGTTAGTGTCACTGTGCTGTGGGTTAGTGTTAGTGAGCTGTGGGTTAGTGTTAGTGAGCTGTGGGTTGCTGAGCTGTAGGTTAGTGTTACTGAGCTGTGGGTTAGTGTTACTGAGTTGTGGGTTAGTGTTAGTGAGCTGTGGGTTAGTGTTGCGGAGTTGTGGGTTAGTGTTAGTGAGCTGTGGGTTAGTGTTGGTGATCTGCGGGTTAGTGTTGGTGAGCTGTGGGTTAGCATTACTGAGCTGTGGGTTAGTGTTGGTGAGCTGTACGATAGTATTGGTGAGCTATGGGTTAGTGTTACACAGCTGTGGGTTAGTGTTGGTGAGCTGTGGGTTAGTGTTAGTGAGCTGTGGGTTACTGTTGGTGAGCTGTGGGTTAGTGTTATTGTGCTGTGGGTTAGCGTTGGTGAGCTGTGGGTTAGTGTTACTCAGCTGTGGATTAGTGCTGGTGAGCTGTGGGTTAGCATTAGTGAGCAGTGGGTTAGTATTACTGAGCTCTGGGTTAGTTTTGGTGAGCTGTGGGTTAGTGTTACTGAGCCGTAGGTTAGCATTGGTGAGCTGTGGGTTAGTGTTACTGAGCTGTGGGTTAGTGTTGGTGAGCTGTAGGTTAGTGTTACTGAGCTGTGGGTTAGTGTTACTGAGCTGTGGGATAGTGAGCTGTGGGTTCGTGTTACTGAGCTGTGGGTTGCTGAGCTGTGGATTAGTTTTACTGAGCTGTGGGTTAGTGTTAGTGAGCTGTAGGTTAGTGTTACTGAGCTGTGGGTTAGTGTTACTGAGCTGTGGGTTAGTGTTGGTGAGCTGTAGGTTAGTGTTACTGAGCTGTGGGTTGCTGAGCTGTAGGTTAGTGTTACTAAGCTGTGGGTTAGTGTTACTGAGCTGTGGGTTGCTGAGCTGTAGGTTAGTGTTACTGAGCTGTAGGTTAGTGTTACTGAGCTGTGGGTTAGTGTTACTGAGCTGTGGGTTGCTGAGCTGTGGGTTAGCGTTAGTGAGCTCTGGGTTGCTGAGCTGTAAGTTAGTGTTGCTGAGCAGTGGTTTAGTGTTACTGAGCTGTGGGTTAGTGTTAGTGAGCTGTGGGTTAACGTTGCTGAGCTGTAGGTTAGTGTTAGTGAGCTGTAGGTTAGCGTTGGTGTGCTATGGGTTAGTGTTACTGAGGTGTGGTTTACTGTTAGGGAGCAGTGGGTTAGTGTTAGTGATATGTGGGTTGCTGAGCTGTGGGTTAGTGTTGCTGAGCTGTGGGTTAGTGTTAGTGAGCTGTGGGTTAGTGTTACTGAGCTGTGGGTTGGTGTTGGTGAGCTGTGGGTTAGTGTTACTGAGCTGTGGGTTAGCGTTCCTGAGCTGTGGGTTAGTGTTAGTGAGCTGTGGGTTAGTTTTACTGAGCTGTGGGTTAGTGAGCTGTGGGTTAGTTTTAGTGAGTAGTGGGTTAGTGTTACTGATCTGTGGGTTAGTTTTATTGAGCCGTCGGTTAGTGTTACTGAGTTGTGGGTTAGTGTTAGTGAGCTGTGGGTTAGTGTTACTGAGCTGTGGGTTAGTGTTACTGTGCTGTGGGTTGGTGTTAGTGAGCTGTGGGTTAGTGTTACTGAGCTGTGGGTTAGTGTTACTGAGTTGTGGGTTAGTGTTAGTGAGCTGTGGGTTAGTGTTACTGAGTTGTGGGTTAGTGTTAGTGAGCTGTGGGTTAGTGTTACTGAGCTGTGGGTTAGTGTTGGTGATCTGCGGGTTAGTGTTGGTGAGCTGTGGGTTAGCATTACTGAGCTGTGGGTTAGTGTTACTGAGCTGTGGGTTAGCGTTACTGACCTGTGGTTTAGCCCTAGTGAGCTGTGGGTTAGTTTTACTGAGCTGTGTGTTAGTGTTAGTGAGCTGTGGGTTAGTGTTACTGAGCTGTGGGTTAGTGTTGTTGAGCTGTGGGTTAGTGTTACTGAGCTGTGGGTTAGTGTTACTGAACTGTGGGTTAGTGTTAGTGAGCTGTGGGTTAGTGAGCTGTGGGTTAGTGTTGCTCAGCTGTGGGTTAGTGTTAGTGAGCAGTGGGTTAGTGTTGCTGAGCTGTGGGTTAGTTTTACTCAGCTGTGGATTAGTGTTGCTCAGCTGTGGGTTAGTGTTACTGAGCTGTGGGTTATTTTTGGTGAGCTGAAGGGTTAGTGTTACTGAGCTGTGGGTTAGCGTTACTGAGCTGTGGGTTAGTGTTAGTGAGCTGTGGGTTAGTTTTACTGAGCTGTGTGTTAGTGTTACTGAGCTGTGGGTTAGTGTTACTGAGCTGTGGGTTAGTGAGCTGTGGGTTCGTGTTACTGAGCTGTGGGTTGCTGAGCTGTGGATTAGTTTTACTGAGCTGTGGGTTAGTTTTACTGAGCTGTGGGTTAGTGTTAGTGAGCTGTAGGTTAGTGTTACTGAGCTGTGGGTTAGTGTTACTGAGCTGTGGGTTGCTGAGCTGTAGGTTAGTGTTACTAAGCTGTGGGTTAGTGTTACTGAGCTGTGGGTTGCTGAGCTGTAGGTTAGTGTTACTGAGCTGTAGGTTAGTGTTACTGAGCTGTGAGTTAGTGTTACTGAGCTGTGGGTTGCTGAGCTGTGGGTTAGTGTTAGTGAGCTCTGGGTTGCTGAGCTGTAAGTTAGTGTTGCTGAGCAGTGGTTTAGTGTTACTGAGCTGTGGGTTAGTGTTAGTGAGCTGTGGGTTAACGTTGCTGAGCTGTAGGTTAGTGTTAGTGAGCTGTAGGTTAGCGTTGGTGTGCTATGGGTTAGTGTTACTGAGGTGTGGGTTACTGTTAGGGAGCAGTGGGTTAGTGTTAGTGATATGTGGGTTGCTGAGCTGTGGGTTAGTGTTGCTGAGCTGTGCGTTAGTGTTAGTGAGCTGTGGGTTAGTGTTACTGAGCTGTGGGTTGGTGTTGGTGAGCTGTGGGTTAGTGTTACTGAGCTGTGGGTTAGCGTTCCTGAGCTGTGGGTTAGTGTTAGTGAGCTGTGGGTTAGTTTTACTGAGCTGTGGGTTAGTGAGCTGTGAGTTAGTGTTAGTGAGTAGTGGGTTAGTGTTACTGAGCTGTGGGTTAGTTTTATTGAGCCGTCGGTTAGTGTTACTGAGCTGTGGGTTAGTTTTGGTGAGCTGTGGGTTAGTGTTAGTGAGCTGTGGATTAGTGTTACTGAGTTGTGGGTTAGTGTTAGTGAGCTGTGGGTTAGTGTTACTGAGCTGTGGGTTAGTGTTACTGTGCTGTGGGTTGGTGTTAGTGAGCTGTGGGTTAGTGTTACTGAGCTGTGGGTTGCTGAGCTGTAGGTTAGTGTTACTGAGCTGTGGGTTAGTGTTACTGAGTTGTGGGTTAGTGTTAGTGAGCTGTGGGTTAGTGTTACTGAGTTGTGGGTTAGTGTTAGTGAGCTGTGGGTTAGTGTTACTGAGCTGTGGGTTAGTGTTGGTGATCTGCGGGTTAGTGTTGGTGAGCTGTGGGTTAGCATTACTGAGCTGTGGGTTAGTGTTACTGAGCTGTGGGTTAGCGTTACTGACCTGTGGTTTAGCCTTAGTGAGCTGTGGGTTAGTTTTACTGAGCTGTGTGTTAGTGTTAGTGAGCTGTGGGTTAGTGTTACTGAGCTGTGGGTTAGTGTTGTTGAGCTGTGGGTTAGTGTTACTGAGCTGTGGGTTATTGTTGGTGAGCTGTGGGTTAGTGTTACTGAGCTGTGGGTTAGTGAGCTGTGGGTTAGCGTTACTGAGCTGTGGGTTAGTGTTAGTGAGCTGTGGGTTAGTTTTACTGAGCTGTGTGTTAGTGTTACTGAGCTGTGGGTTAGTGTTGGTGAGCTGTGGGTTAGTGTTACTGAGCTGTGGGTTAGTTTTACTCAGCTGTGGGTTAGTTTTATTGATCTCTGGGTTAGTGTTACTGAGCTGTGGGTTGCTGAGCTGTAAGTTAGTGTTACTCAGCTGTGGGTTAGTGTTACTGAGTTGTGGGTTAGTGTTAGTGAGCTGTGGGTTAGTGTTACTGAGCTGTGGGTTAGTGTTGGTGATCTGCGGGTTAGTGTTGGTGAGCTGTGGGTTAGCATTACTGAGCTGTGGGTTAGTGTTACTGAGCTGTGTGTTAGCGTTACTGACCTGTGGTTTAGCCTTAGTGAGCTGTGGGTTAGTTTTACTGAGCTGTGTGTTAGTGTTAGTGAGCTGTGGGTTAGTGTTACTGAGCTGTGGGTTAGTGTTGTTGAGCTGTGGGTTAGTGTTACTGAGCTGTGGGTTAGTGTTACTGAACTGTGGGTTAGTGTTAGTGAGCTGTGGGTTAGTGTTGCTCAGCTGTGGGTTAGTGTTAGTGAGCAGTGGGTTAGTGTTGCTGAGCTGTGGGTTAGTTTTACTCAGCTGTGGATTAGTGTTGCTCAGCTGTGGGTTAGTGTTACTGAGCTGTGGGTTATTGTTGGTGAGCTGTGGGTTAGTGTTACTGAGCTGTGGGTTAGTGAGCTGTGGGTTAGCGTTACTGAGCTGTGGGTTAGTGTTAGTGAGCTGTGGGTTAGTTTTACTGAGCTGTGTGTTAGTGTTACTGAGCTGTGGGTTAGTGTTGGTGAGCTGTGGGTTAGTGTTGGTGAGCTGTGGGTTAGTGTTACTGAGCTGTGGGTTAGTGTTACTGAACTGTGGGTTAGTGTTAGTGAGCTGTGGGTTAGTGTTGCTCAGCTGTGGGTTAGTGTTAGTGAGCAGTGGGTTATTGTTGCTGAGCTGTGGGTTAGTTTTACTCAGCTGTGGGTTAGTTTTATTGATCTCTGGGTTAGTGTTACTGAGCTGTGGGTTGCTGAGCTGTAAGTTAGTGTTACTCAGCTGTGGATGAGTGTTACTGAGTTGTGGGTTAGTGTTACTGAGCTGTGGGTTAGTGTTGGTGATCTGCGGGTTAGTGTTGGTGAGCTGTGGGTTAGCATTACTGAGCTGTGGGTTAGTGTTACTGAGCTGTGGGTTAGCGTTACTGACCTGTGGTTTAGCCTTAGTGAGCTGTGGGTTAGTCTTACTGAGCTGTGTGTTAGTGTTAGTGAGCTGTGGGTTAGTGTTACTGAGCTGTGGGTTAGTGTTGTTGAGCTGTGGGTTAGTGTTACTGAGCTGTGGGTTAATGTTACTAAACTGTGGGTTAGTGTTAGTGAGCTGTGGGTTAGTCAGCTGTGGGTTAGTGTTGCTCAGCTGTGGGTTAGTGTTAGTGAGCTGTGGGTTAGTGTTGCTGAGCTGTGGGTTAGTTTTACTCAGCTGTGGATTAGTGTTGCTCAGCTGTGGGTTAGTGTTACTGAGCTGTGGGTTATTGTTGGTGAGCTGTGGGTTAGTGTTACTGAGCTGTGGGTTAGTGAGCTGTGGGTTAGCGTTACTGAGCTTTGGGTTAGTGTTAGTGAGCTGTGGGTTAGTTTTACTGAGCTGTGAGTTAGTGTTAGTGAGCTGTGGGTTAGTGTTGCTCAGCTGTGGGTTAGTGTTAGTGAGCAGTGGGTTAGTGTTGCTGAGCTGTGGGTTAGTTTTACTCAGCTGTGGGTTAGTTTTATTGATCTCTGGGTTAGTGTTACTGAGCTGTGGGTTAGTGTTAGTGAGCTGTGGGTTAGTGTTACTGAGCTGTGGGTTGCTGAGCTGTAGGTTAGTGTTACTGAGCTGTGGGTTACTGTTACTGAGTTGTAGGTTAGTGTTAGTGAGCTGTGCATTAGTGTTACTGAGTTGTGGGTTAGTGTTAGTGAGCTGTGGGTTAGTGTTACTGAGCTGTGGGTTAGTGTTGGTGATCTGCGGGTTAGTGTTGGTGAGCTGTGGGTTAGCATTACTGAGCTGGGGGCTAGCGTTACTGAGCTGAGGTTTAGCGTTAGTGAGCTGTGGGTTAGTGTTACTGAGCTGTGGGTTGCTGAGCTGTGGGATAGTGTTACTGAGCTGTGGGTTAGTTTTGGTGAACTGTAGGTTAGTGTTACTGAGCTGTGGGTTAGTGTTACTGAGCTGTGGGTTAGTGAGCTGTGGGTTCGTGTTACTGAGCTGTAGGTTAGTGTTACTGAGCTGTGGGTAGTGTTACTGAGCTCTGGATTGCTGACCTGTGGATTAGTTTTACTGAGCTGTGTGTTAGTTTTACTGAGCTGTGGGTTAGTGTTACTGAGCTGTAGGTTAGTGTTGCTGAGCTGTGGGTTAGTGTTGGTGAGCTGTAGGTTAGTGTTACTGATCTGTAGGTTAGTGTTACTGAGCCGTGTGTTGCTCAGCTGTAGGTTAGTGTTACTGAGCTGTGGTTTAGTGTTACTGAGCTCTGGGTTGCTGAGCTGTGGGTTAGTTTTACTGAGCTGTGAGTTAGTTTTACTGAGCAGTGGGTTAGTGTTACTGAGCTGTAGGTTAGTGTTGCTGATCTGTAGGTTAGTGTTACTGAGCTGTGTGTTGCTCAGCTGTAGGTTAGTGTTACTGAGCTGTGGGTTAGTGTTACTGAGCTGTGGGTTGCTGAGCTGTAGGTTAGTGTTACTAAGCTGTGGGTTAGTGTTACTGAGCTGTGGGTTGCTGAGCTGTAGGTTAGTGTTACTAAGCTGTGGGTTAGTGTTACTGAGCTGTGGGTTGCTGAGCTGTAGGTTAGTGTTACTGAGCTGTAGGTTAGTGTTACTGAGCTGTGGGTTAGTGTTACTGAGCTGTGGGTTGCTGAGCTGTGGGTTAGTGTTACTGAGCTGTGGGTTAGTGTTGCTGAGCTGTAGGTTAGTGTTTCTGAGCTGTGGGTTAGTGTTACTGAGCTGTGGGTTAGTGTTCATGAGCTGTGGTTTAGTGTTACTGAGCTGTGGGTTGCTGAGCTGTAGGTTATTGTTACTGAGCTGTGGGTTAGTGTTACTGAGCTGTGGGTTGCTGAGCTGTAGGTTAGTGTTGCTGAGCTGTGGGTTAGTGTTAGTGAGCTGTGGGTTAGTTTTACTGAGCTGTGGGTTAGTGTTACTGAGCTGTGGGTTGCTGAGTGTTAGGTTAGTGTTGCTGAGCGGTGGATTAGTGTTACTGAGCTGTGGGTTAATGTTACTGAGCTGTGGGTTAGTGTTACTGAGCTCTAGGTCAGTGTTACCGAGCTGTGGGTTAGTGTTACTGAGCTGTGGGTTGCTGAGCTGTAGGTTAGTGTTGCTGAGCTGTGAGTTAGTGTTACTGAGCTGTGGGTTAGTGTTGCTGAGCTGGGAGTTTGTGTTACTGAGCTGTGGGTTAGTGTTACTGAGCTGTAGGTTAGTGTTGGTGAGCTGTGAGTTAGTGTTAATGAACTGTGGGTTACTGTTACTGAGCGGTGGGTTAGTGTTACTGAGCTGTGGGTTAGTGAGCTGTGGGTTAGTGTTACTGAGCTGTAGGTTAGTGTTGCTGATCTGTGAGTTAGTGTTAGTGAGCTGTGGGTTAGTGTTACTGAGCGGTTGGTTAGTGTTAGTGAGCTGTGGGTTAGTGTTACTGAGCTGTGGGTTGCTGAGCTGTAGGTTATTATTACTGAGCTGTGGATTAGTGTTGCTGAGCTGTAGGTTAGTGTTTCTGAGCTGTGTGTTAGTGTTACTGAGCTGTGGGTTAGTGTTAGTGAGCTGTGGATAAGTGTTACTGAGCTGTGGGTTGCTGAGCTGTAGGTTATTGTTAATGAGCTGTGGGTTAGTGTTACTGAGCTGTGGGTTGCTGAGCTGTAGGTTAGTGTTGCTGAGCTGTGGGTTAGTGTTAGTGAGCTGTGGGTTAGTTTTACTGAGCTGTGGGTTAGTGTTACTGAGCTGTGGGTTGCTGAGTGTTAGGTTAGTGTTGCTGAGCGGTGGATTAGTGTTACTGAGCGGTGGGTTAATGTTACTGAGCTGTGGGTTAGTGAGCTGTGGGTTAGTGTTACTGAGCTGTAGGTTAGTGTTACCGAGCTGTGGGTTAGTGTTACTGAGCTGTGGGTTGCTGAGCTGTAGGTTAGTGTTGCTGAGCTGTGAGTTAGTGTTACTGAGCTGTGGGTTAGTGTTGCTGAGCTGTGAGTTTCTGTTACTGAGCTGTGGGTTAGTGTTAGTGAGCTGTGGGTTAGTGTTACTGAGCTGTGGGTTGCTGAGCTGTAGGTTATTGTTACTGAGCTGTGGGTTGCTGAGCTGTAGGTTAGTGTTACTGAGCTGTGGGTTAGTGTTACTGAGCTGTAGGTTAGTGTTAGTGAGCTGTGGGTTAGTGTTACTGAGCGGTGGGTTAGTGTTAGTGAGCTGTGGGTTAGTGTTACGGAGCTGTGGGTTCGTGTTACTGAGCTGTGGGTTGCTGAGCTGTGGATTAGTTTTACTGAGCTGTGGGTTAGTTTTACTGAGCTGTGGGTTAGTGTTACTGAGCTGTAGGTTAGTGTTGCTGAGCTGTGGGTTAGTGTTACTGAGCTGTGTGTTGCTCAGCTGTAGGTTAGTGTTACTGAGCTGTGGGTTAGTGTTACTGAGCTCTGGGTTGCTGAGCTGTGGGTTAGTTTTACTGAGCTGTGAGTTAGTTTTACTGAGCAGTGGGTTAGTGTTACTGAGCTGTAGGTTAGTGTTGCTGATCTGTAGGTTAGTGTTACTGAGCTGTGTGTTGCTCAGCTGTAGGTTACTGTTACTGAGCTGTGGGTTAGTGTTACTGAGCTGTGGGTTGCTGAGCTGTAGGTTAGTGTTACTGAGCTGTAGGTTAGTGTTACTGAGCTGTGGGTTAGTCTTACTGAGCTGTGGGTTGCTGAGCTGTGGGTTAGTGTTACTGAGCTGTGGGTTGCTGAGCTGTGGGTTATTGTTACTGAGCTGTGGGTTAGTGATACTGAGCTGTGGGTTGCTGAGCTGTAGGTTAGTGTTACTGAGCTGTAGGTTAGTGTTACTGAGCTGTGGGTTAGTGTTACTGAGCTGTGGGTTGCTGAGCTGTGGGTTAGTGTTACTGAGCTGTGGGTTGCTGAGCTGTGGGTTGCTGAGCTGTAGGTTATTGTTACTCTGCTGTGGGTTAGTGTTACTGAGCTGTGCGTTACTGAGCTGTGGGTTATTGTTACTGAGCTGTGGGTTAGTGTTGCTGAGCTGTAGGTTAGTGTTTCTGAGCTGTGGGTTAGTGTTACTGAGCTGTGGGCTAGTGTTAGTGAGCTGTGGGTTAGTGTTAGTGAGCTGTGGGTTGCTGAGCTGTAGGTTATTGTTACTGAGCTGTGGGTTAGTGTTACTGAGCTGTGGGTTGCTGAGCTGTAGGTTAGTGTTGCTGAGCTGTGGGTTAGTGTTAGTGAGCTGTGGGTTAGTTTTACTGAGCTGTGGGTTAATGTTACTGAGCTGTGGGTTGCTGAGTGTTAGGTTAGTGTTGCTGAGCGATGGATTAGTGTTACCGAGCTGTGGGTTAGTGTTACTGAGCTGTGGGTTGCTGAGCTGTAGGTTAGTGTTGCTGAGCTGTGAGTTAGTGTTACTGAGCTGTGGGTTAGTGTTGCTGAGCTGTGAGTTTGTGTTACTGAGCTGTGGGTTAGTGTTAGTGAGCTGTGGGTTAGTGTTACTGAGCTGTGGGTTGCTGAGCTGTGGGTTAGTGTTACTGAGCTGCGGGTTGCTGAGCTGTGGGTTAGTGTTACTGAGCTGTGGGTTGCTGAGCTGTAGGTTAGTGTTACTCTGCTGTGGGTTAGTGTTACTGAGCTGTGGGTTGCTGAGCTGTGGGTTATTGTTACTGAGCTGTGGGTTAGTGTTGCTGAGCTGTAGGTTAGTGTTTCTGAGCTGTGGGTTAGTGTTACTGAGCTGTGGGTTAGTGTTAGTGAGCTGTTGGTTAGTGTTACTGAGCTGTGGGTTGCTGAGCTGTAGGTTATTGTTACTGAGCTGTGGGTTAGTGTTACTGAGCTGTGGGTTAGTGTTACTGAGCTGTGGGTTGCTGAGCTGTAGGTTAGTGTTGCTGAGCTGTGGGTTAGTGTTAGTGAGCTGTGGGTTAGTTTTACTGAGCTGTGGGTTGGTGTTACTGAGCTGTGGGTTGCTGACTGTTAGGTTAGTGTTGCTGAGCGGTGGATTAGTGTTACTGAGCGGTGGGTTAATGTTACTGAGCTGTGGGTTAGTGTTACTGAGCTTTAGGTTAGTGTTACCGAGCTGTGAGTTAGTGTTACTGAGCTGTGGGTTAGTGTTGCTGAGCTGTGGGTTGCTGAGCTGTGGGTTAGTGTTACTGAGCTGTGGGTTGCTGAGCTGTAGGTTAGTGTTACTCTGCTGTGGGTTAGTGTTACTGAGCTGTGGGTTGCTGAGCTGTGGGTTATTGTTACTGAGCTGTGGGTTAGTGTTGCTGAGCTGTAGGTTAGTGTTTCTGAGCTGTGGGTTAGTGTTACTGAGCTGTGGGTTAGTGTTAGTGAGCTGTTGGTTAGTGTTACTGAGCTGTGGGTTGCTGAGCTGTAGGTTATTGTTACTGAGCTGTGGGTTAGTGTTACTGAGCTGTGGGTTGCTGAGCTGTAGGTTAGTGTTGCTGAGCTGTGGGTTAGTGTTAGTGAGCTGTGGGTTAGTTTTACTGAGCTGTGGGTTGGTGTTACTGAGCTGTGCGTTGCTGACTGTTAGGTTAGTGTTGCTGAGCGGTGGATTAGTGTTACTGAGCGGTGGGTTAATGTTACTGAGCTGTGGGTTAGTGTTACTGAGCTTTAGGTTAGTGTTACCGAGCTGTGAGTTAGTGTTACTGAGCTGTGGGTTAGTGTTGCTGAGCTGTGAGTTTGTGTTACTGAGCTGTGGGTTAGTGTTACTGAGCTGTAGGTTAGTGTTGCTGAGCTGTGAGTTAGTGTTAATGAACTGTGGGTTACTGTTACTGAGCGGTGGGTTAGTGTTACTGAGCTGCGGGTTAGTGAGCTGTGGGTTAGTATTACTGAGCTGTGGGTTAGTGAGCTGTGGGTTAGTGTTACTGAGCTGTAGGTTAGTGTTGCTGAGCTGTGAGTTAGTGTTAGTGAGCTGTGGGTTAGTGTTACTGAGCTGTGAGTTAGTGTTAGTGAGCTGTGGGTTAGTCTTACTGAGCGGTGGGTTAGTGTTAGTGAGCTGTGGGGTAGTGTTACTGAGCTGTGGGTTGCTGAGCTGTAGGTTATTGTTACTGAGCTGTGGGTTAGTGTTGCTAAGCTGTAGGTTAGTATTTCTGAGCTGTGGGTTAGTGTTACTGAGCTGTGGGTTAGTGTTAGTGAGCTGTGGGTTAGTGTTACTGAGCTGTGGGTTGCTGAGCTGTAGGTTAGTGTTGCTGAGCTGTGGGTTAGTGTTAGTGAGCTGTGGGTTAGTTTTACTGAGCTGTGGGTTAGTGTTACTGAGCTGTGGGTTGCTGAGTGTTTGGTTAGTGTTGCTGAGCGGTGGATTAGTGTTACTGAGCGGTGGGTTAATGTTACTGAGCTGTGGGTTAGTGTTACTGAGCTGTAGGTTAGTGTTACCGAGCTGTGGGTTAGTGTTACTGAGCTGTGGGTTGCTGAGCTGTAGGTTAGTGTTGATGAGCTGTGAGTTAGTGTTACTGAGCTGTGGGTTAGTGTTACGGAGCTGTGGGTTCGTGTTACTGAGCTGTGGGTTGCTGAGCTGTGGATTAGTTTTACTGAGCTGTGGGTTAGTTTTACTGAGCTGTGGGTTAGTGTTACTGAGCTGTAGGTTAGTGTTGCTGAGCTGTGGGTTAGTGTTACTGAGCTGTGGGTTAGTGTTGGTGAGCTGTAGGTTAGTGTTACTGAGCTGTGGGTTAGTGTTACTGAGCTGTGGGTTAGTGAGCTGTGGGTTCGTGTTACTGAGCCGTGGGTTGCTGAGCTGTGGATTAGTTTTACTGAGCTGTGGGTTAGTTTTACTGAGCTGTGGGTTAGTGTTACTGAGGTGTAGGTTAGTGTTGCTGAGCTGTGGGTTAGTGTTACTGAGCTGTGGGTTAGTGTTGGTGAGCTGTAGGTTAGTGTTACTGAGCTGTGGGTTAGTGTTACTGAGCTGTGGGTTGCTGAGCTGTAGGTTATTGTTACTGAGCTGTGGGTTAGTGTTACTGAGCTGTGGGTTGCTGAGCTGTAGGTTAGTGTTGCTGAGCTGTAGGTTAGTGTTTCTGAGCTGTGGGTTAGTGTTACTGAGCTGTGGGTTACTGTTAGTGAGCTGTGGGTTAGTGTTACTGAGCTGTGGGTTGCTGAGCTGTAGGTTATTGTTACTGAGCTGTGGGTTAGTTTTACTGAGCTGTGGGTTGGTGTTACTGAGCTGTGGGTTGCTGACTGTTAGGTTAGTGTTGCTGAGCGGTGGATTAGTGTTACTGAGCGGTGGGTTAATGTTACTGAGCTGTGGGTTAGTGTTACTGAGCTTTAGGTTAGTGTTACCGAGCTGTGAGTTAGTGTTACTGAGCTGTGGGTTAGTGTTGCTGAGCTGTGGGTTAGTGTTACTGAGCTGTGGGTTAGTGTTGCTGAGCTGTAGGTTAGTGTTTCTGAGCTGTGGGTTAGTGTTACTGAGCTGTGGGTTAGTGTTCATGAGCTGTGGTTTAGTGTTACTGAGCTGTGGGTTGCTGAGCTGTAGGTTATTGTTACTGAGCTGTGGGTTAGTGTTACTGAGCTGTGGGTTGCTGAGCTGTAGGTTAGTGTTGCTGAGCTGTGGGTTAGTGTTAGTGAGCTGTGGGTTAGTTTTACTGAGCTGTGGGTTAGTGTTACTGAGCTGTGGGTTGCTGAGTGTTAGGTTAGTGTTGCTGAGCGGTGGATTAGTGTTACTGAGCTGTGGGTTAATGTTACTGAGCTGTGGGTTAGTGTTACTGAGCTCTAGGTCAGTGTTACCGAGCTGTGGGTTAGTGTTACTGAGCTGTGGGTTGCTGAGCTGTAGGTTAGTGTTGCTGAGCTGTGAGTTAGTGTTACTGAGCTGTGGGTTAGTGTTGCTGAGCTGGGAGTTTGTGTTACTGAGCTGTGGGTTAGTGTTACTGAGCTGTAGGTTAGTGTTGGTGAGCTGTGAGTTAGTGTTAATGAACTGTGGGTTACTGTTACTGAGCGGTGGGTTAGTGTTACTGAGCTGTGGGTTAGTGAGCTGTGGGTTAGTGTTACTGAGCTGTAGGTTAGTGTTGCTGATCTGTGAGTTAGTGTTAGTGAGCTGTGGGTTAGTGTTACTGAGCGGTTGGTTAGTGTTAGTGAGCTGTGGGTTAGTGTTACTGAGCTGTGGGTTGCTGAGCTGTAGGTTATTATTACTGAGCTGTGGATTAGTGTTGCTGAGCTGTAGGTTAGTGTTTCTGAGCTGTGTGTTAGTGTTACTGAGCTGTGGGTTAGTGTTAGTGAGCTGTGGATAAGTGTTACTGAGCTGTGGGTTGCTGAGCTGTAGGTTATTGTTAATGAGCTGTGGGTTAGTGTTACTGAGCTGTGGGTTGCTGAGCTGTAGGTTAGTGTTGCTGAGCTGTGGGTTAGTGTTAGTGAGCTGTGGGTTAGTTTTACTGAGCTGTGGGTTAGTGTTACTGAGCTGTGGGTTGCTGAGTGTTAGGTTAGTGTTGCTGAGCGGTGGATTAGTGTTACTGAGCGGTGGGTTAATGTTACTGAGCTGTGGGTTAGTGAGCTGTGGGTTAGTGTTACTGAGCTGTAGGTTAGTGTTACCGAGCTGTGGGTTAGTGTTACTGAGCTGTGGGTTGCTGAGCTGTAGGTTAGTGTTGCTGAGCTGTGAGTTAGTGTTACTGAGCTGTGGGTTAGTGTTGCTGAGCTGTGAGTTTCTGTTACTGAGCTGTGGGTTAGTGTTAGTGAGCTGTGGGTTAGTGTTACTGAGCTGTGGGTTGCTGAGCTGTAGGTTATTGTTACTGAGCTGTGGGTTGCTGAGCTGTAGGTTAGTGTTACTGAGCTGTGGGTTAGTGTTACTGAGCTGTAGGTTAGTGTTAGTGAGCTGTGGGTTAGTGTTACTGAGCGGTGGGTTAGTGTTAGTGAGCTGTGGGTTAGTGTTACGGAGCTGTGGGTTCGTGTTACTGAGCTGTGGGTTGCTGAGCTGTGGATTAGTTTTACTGAGCTGTGGGTTAGTTTTACTGAGCTGTGGGTTAGTGTTACTGAGCTGTAGGTTAGTGTTGCTGAGCTGTGGGTTAGTGTTACTGAGCTGTGTGTTGCTCAGCTGTAGGTTAGTGTTACTGAGCTGTGGGTTAGTGTTACTGAGCTCTGGGTTGCTGAGCTGTGGGTTAGTTTTACTGAGCTGTGAGTTAGTTTTACTGAGCAGTGGGTTAGTGTTACTGAGCTGTAGGTTAGTGTTGCTGATCTGTAGGTTAGTGTTACTGAGCTGTGTGTTGCTCAGCTGTAGGTTACTGTTACTGAGCTGTGGGTTAGTGTTACTGAGCTGTGGGTTGCTGAGCTGTAGGTTAGTGTTACTGAGCTGTAGGTTAGTGTTACTGAGCTGTGGGTTAGTCTTACTGAGCTGTGGGTTGCTGAGCTGTGGGTTAGTGTTACTGAGCTGTGGGTTGCTGAGCTGTAGGTTATTGTTACTGAGCTGTGGGTTAGTGATACTGAGCTGTGGGTTGCTGAGCTGTAGGTTAGTGTTACTGAGCTGTAGGTTAGTGTTACTGAGCTGTGGGTTAGTGTTACTGAGCTGTGGGTTGCTGAGCTGTGGGTTAGTGTTACTGAGCTGTGGGTTGCTGAGCTGTGGGTTGCTGAGCTGTAGGTTATTGTTACTCTGCTGTGGGTTAGTGTTACTGAGCTGTGCGTTACTGAGCTGTGGGTTATTGTTACTGAGCTGTGGGTTAGTGTTGCTGAGCTGTAGGTTAGTGTTTCTGAGCTGTGGGTTAGTGTTACTGAGCTGTGGGCTAGTGTTAGTGAGCTGTGGGTTAGTGTTAGTGAGCTGTGGGTTGCTGAGCTGTAGGTTATTGTTACTGAGCTGTGGGTTAGTGTTACTGAGCTGTGGGTTGCTGAGCTGTAGGTTAGTGTTGCTGAGCTGTGGGTTAGTGTTAGTGAGCTGTGGGTTAGTTTTACTGAGCTGTGGGTTAATGTTACTGAGCTGTGGGTTGCTGAGTGTTAGGTTAGAGTTGCTGAGCGATGGATTAGTGTTACCGAGCTGTGGGTTAGTGTTACTGAGCTGTGGGTTGCTGAGCTGTAGGTTAGTGTTGCTGAGCTGTGAGTTAGTGTTACTGAGCTGTGGGTTAGTGTTGCTGAGCTGTGAGTTTGTGTTACTGAGCTGTGGGTTAGTGTTAGTGAGCTGTGGGTTAGTGTTACTGAGCTGTGGGTTGCTGAGCTGTGGGTTAGTGTTACTGAGCTGCGGGTTGCTGAGCTGTGGGTTAGTGTTACTGAGCTGTGGGTTGCTGAGCTGTAGGTTAGTGTTACTCTGCTGTGGGTTAGTGTTACTGAGCTGTGGGTTGCTGAGCTGTGGGTTATTGTTACTGAGCTGTGGGTTAGTGTTGCTGAGCTGTAGGTTAGTGTTTCTGAGCTGTGGGTTAGTGTTACTGAGCTGTGGGTTAGTGTTAGTGAGCTGTTGGTTAGTGTTACTGAGCTGTGGGTTGCTGAGCTGTAGGTTATTGTTACTGAGCTGTGGGTTAGTGTTACTGAGCTGTGGGTTAGTGTTACTGAGCTGTGGGTTGCTGAGCTGTAGGTTAGTGTTGCTGAGCTGTGGGTTAGTGTTAGTGAGCTGTGGGTTAGTTTTACTGAGCTGTGGGTTGGTGTTACTGAGCTGTGGGTTGCTGACTGTTAGGTTAGTGTTGCTGAGCGGTGGATTAGTGTTACTGAGCGGTGGGTTAATGTTACTGAGCTGTGGGTTAGTGTTACTGAGCTTTAGGTTAGTGTTACCGAGCTGTGAGTTAGTGTTACTGAGCTGTGGGTTAGTGTTGCTGAGCTGTGGGTTGCTGAGCTGTGGGTTAGTGTTACTGAGCTGTGGGTTGCTGAGCTGTAGGTTAGTGTTACTCTGCTGTGGGTTAGTGTTACTGAGCTGTGGGTTGCTGAGCTGTGGGTTATTGTTACTGAGCTGTGGGTTAGTGTTGCTGAGCTGTAGGTTAGTGTTTCTGAGCTGTGGGTTAGTGTTACTGAGCTGTGGGTTAGTG
Source organism: Mobula birostris (assembly GCF_030028105.1). Lineage (NCBI taxonomy): Eukaryota > Metazoa > Chordata > Chondrichthyes > Myliobatiformes > Myliobatidae > Mobula > Mobula birostris. The sequence goes on along the minus strand of NC_092375.1, from coordinate 102,587,381 downwards.
TTAGTGAGCTGTTGGTTAGTGTTACTGAGCTGTGGGTTGCTGAGCTGTAGGTTATTGTTACTGAGCTGTGGGTTAGTGTTACTGAGTTGTGGGTTGCTGAGCTGTAGGTTAGTGTTGCTGAGCTGTGGGTTAGTGTTAGTGAGCTGTGGGTTAGTTTTACTGAGCTGTGGGTTGGTGTTACTGAGCTGTGCGTTGCTGACTGTTAGGTTAGTGTTGCTGAGCGGTGGATTAGTGTTACTGAGCGGTGGGTTAATGTTACTGAGCTGTGGGTTAGTGTTACTGAGCTTTAGGTTAGTGTTACCGAGCTGTGAGTTAGTGTTACTGAGCTGTGGGTTAGTGTTGCTGAGCTGTGAGTTTGTGTTACTGAGCTGTGGGTTAGTGTTACTGAGCTGTAGGTTAGTGTTGCTGAGCTGTGAGTTAGTGTTAATGAACTGTGGGTTACTGTTACTGAGCGGTGGGTTAGTGTTACTGAGCTGCGGGTTAGTGAGCTGTGGGTTAGTATTACTGAGCTGTGGGTTAGTGAGCTGTGGGTTAGTGTTACTGAGCTGTAGGTTAGTGTTGCTGAGCTGTGAGTTAGTGTTAGTGAGCTGTGGGTTAGTGTTACTGAGCGGTGGGTTAGTGTTAGTGAGCTGTGGGTTAGTGTTACTGAGCTGTAGGTTAGTGTTGCTGAGCTGTGAGTTAGTGTTAGTGAGCTGTGGGTTAGTCTTACTGAGCGGTGGGTTAGTGTTAGTGAGCTGTGGGGTAGTGTTACTGAGCTGTGGGTTGCTGAGCTGTAGGTTATTGTTACTGAGCTGTGGGTTAGTGTTGCTAAGCTGTAGGTTAGTATTTCTGAGCTGTGGGTTAGTGTTACTGAGCTGTGGGTTAGTGTTAGTGAGCTGTGGGTTAGTGTTACTGAGCTGTGGGTTGCTGAGCTGTAGGTTAGTGTTGCTGAGCTGTGGGTTAGTGTTAGTGAGCTGTGGGTTAGTTTTACTGAGCTGTGGGTTAGTGTTACTGAGCTGTGGGTTGCTGAGTGTTTGGTTAGTGTTGCTGAGCGGTGGATTAGTGTTACTGAGCGGTGGGTTAATGTTACTGAGCTGTGGGTTAGTGTTACTGAGCTGTAGGTTAGTGTTACCGAGCTGTGGGTTAGTGTTACTGAGCTGTGGGTTGCTGAGCTGTAGGTTAGTGTTGATGAGCTGTGAGTTAGTGTTACTGAGCTGTGGGTTAGTGTTACGGAGCTGTGGGTTCGTGTTACTGAGCTGTGGGTTGCTGAGCTGTGGATTAGTTTTACTGAGCTGTGGGTTAGTTTTACTGAGCTGTGGGTTAGTGTTACTGAGCTGTAGGTTAGTGTTGCTGAGCTGTGGGTTAGTGTTACTGAGCTGTGGGTTAGTGTTGGTGAGCTGTAGGTTAGTGTTACTGAGCTGTGGGTTAGTGTTACTGAGCTGTGGGTTAGTGAGCTGTGGGTTCGTGTTACTGAGCCGTGGGTTGCTGAGCTGTGGATTAGTTTTACTGAGCTGTGGGTTAGTTTTACTGAGCTGTGGGTTAGTGTTACTGAGCTGTAGGTTAGTGTTGCTGAGCTGTGGGTTAGTGTTACTGAGCTGTGGGTTAGTGTTGGTGAGCTGTAGGTTAGTGTTACTGAGCTGTGGGTTAGTGTTACTGAGCTGTGGGTTGCTGAGCTGTAGGTTATTGTTACTGAGCTGTGGGTTAGTGTTACTGAGCTGTGGGTTGCTGAGCTGTAGGTTAGTGTTGCTGAGCTGTAGGTTAGTGTTTCTGAGCTGTGGGTTAGTGTTACTGAGCTGTGGGTTACTGTTAGTGAGCTGTGGGTTAGTGTTACTGAGCTGTGGGTTGCTGAGCTGTAGGTTATTGTTACTGAGCTGTGGGTTAGTTTTACTGAGCTGTGGGTTGGTGTTACTGAGCTGTGGGTTGCTGACTGTTAGGTTAGTGTTGCTGAGCGGTGGATTAGTGTTACTGAGCGGTGGGTTAATGTTACTGAGCTGTGGGTTAGTGTTACTGAGCTTTAGGTTAGTGTTACCGAGCTGTGAGTTAGTGTTACTGAGCTGTGGGTTAGTGTTGCTGAGCTGTGAGTTTGTGTTACTGAGCTGTGGGTTAGTGTTACTGAGCTGTAGGTTAGTGTTGCTGAGCTGTGAGTTAGTGTTAATGAACTGTGGGTTACTGTTACTGAGCGGTGGGTTAGTGTTACTGAGCTGCGGGTTAGTGAGCTGTGGGTTAGTATTACTGAGCTGTGGGTTAGTGAGCTGTGGGTTAGTGTTACTGAGCTGTAGGTTAGTGTTGCTGAGCTGTGAGTTAGTGTTAGTGAGCTGTGGGTTAGTGTTACTGAGCGGTGGGTTAGTGTTAGTGAGCTGTGGGTTAGTGTTACTGAGCTGTAGGTTAGTGTTGCTGAGCTGTGAGTTAGTGTTAGTGAGCTGTGGGTTAGTGTTACTGAGCGGTGGGTTAGTGTTAGTGAGCTGTGGGGTAGTGTTACTGAGCTGTGGGTTGCTGAGCTGTAGGTTATTGTTACTGAGCTGTGGGTTAGTGTTGCTAAGCTGTAGGTTAGTATTTCTGAGCTGTGGGTTAGTGTTACTGAGCTGTGGGTTAGTGTTAGTGAGCTGTGGGTTAGTGTTACTGAGCTGTGGGTTGCTGAGCTGTAGGTTAGTGTTGCTGAGCTGTGGGTTAGTGTTAGTGAGCTGTGGGTTAGTTTTACTGAGCTGTGGGTTAGTGTTACTGAGCTGTGGGTTGCTGAGTGTTTGGTTAGTGTTGCTGAGCGGTGGATTAGTGTTACTGAGCGGTGGGTTAATGTTACTGAGCTGTGGGTTAGTGTTACTGAGCTGTAGGTTAGTGTTACCGAGCTGTGGGTTAGTGTTACTGAGCTGTGGGTTGCTGAGCTGTAGGTTAGTGTTGATGAGCTGTGAGTTAGTGTTACTGAGCTGTGGGTTAGTGTTACGGAGCTGTGGGTTCGTGTTACTGAGCTGTGGGTTACTGAGCTGTGGATTAGTTTTACTGAGCTGTGGGTTAGTTTTACTGAGCTGTGGGTTAGTGTTACTGAGCTGTAGGTTAGTGTTGCTGAGCTGTGGGTTAGTGTTACTGAGCTGTGGGTTAGTGTTGGTGAGCTGTAGGTTAGTGTTACTGAGCTGTGGGTTAGTGTTACTGAGCTGTGGGTTAGTGAGCTGTGGGTTCGTGTTACTGAGCCGTGGGTTGCTGAGCTGTGGATTAGTTTTACTGAGCTGTGGGTTAGTTTTACTGAGCTGTGGGTTAGTGTTACTGAGCTGTAGGTTAGTGTTGCTGAGCTGTGGGTTAGTGTTACTGAGCTGTGGGTTAGTGTTGGTGAGCTGTAGGTTAGTGTTACTGAGCTGTGGGTTAGTGTTACTGAGCTGTGGGTTGCTGAGCTTGGGGTTAGTTTTACTGAGCTGTGGGTTAGTTTTACTGTACTGTGGGTTAGTGTTACTGAGCTGTGGGTTGCTGAGCTGTAGGTTAGTGTTGCTGAGCTGTGAGTTAGTGTTAGTAAGCTGTGGGTTAGTGTTACTGAGCGGTGGGTTAGTGTTAGTGAGCTGTGGGTTAGTGTTACGGAGCTGTGGGTTAGTGTTGCTAAGCTGTAGGTTAGTGTTTCTGAGCTGTGGGTTAGTGTTACTGAGCTGTGGGTTAGTGTTAGTGAGCTGTGGGTTAGTGTTACTGAGCTGTGGGTTGCTGAGCTGTAGGTTATTGTTACTGAGCTGTGGGTTAGTGTTACTGAGCTGTGGGTTGCTGAGCTGTAGGTTAGTGTTGCTGAGCTGTAGGTTAGTGTTTCTGAGCTGTGGGTTAGTGTTACTGAGCTGTGGGTTACTGTTAGTGAGCTGTGGGTTAGTGTTACTGAGCTGTGGGTTGCTGAGCTGTAGGTTATTGTTACTGAGCTGTGGGTTAGTGTTACTGAGCTGTGGGTTGCTGAGCTGTAGGTTAGTGTTGCTGAGCTGTGGGTTAGTGTTAGTGAGCTGTGGGTTAGTTTTACTGAGCTGTGGGTTAGTGTTACTGAGCTGTGGGTTGCTGAGTGTTAGGTTAGTGTTGCTGAGCGATGGATTAGTGTTACTGAGCGGTGGGTTAATGTTACTGAGCTGTGGGTTAGTGAGGAGTGGGTTAGTGTTACTGAGCTGTAGGTTAGTGTTACCGAGCTGTGGGTTAGTGTTACTGAGCTGTGGGTTGCTGAGCTGTGGGTTAGTTTTACTGAGCTGTGAGTTAGTTTTACTGAGCAGTGGGTTAGTGTTACTGAGCTGTAGGTTAGTGTTACTGATCTGTAGGTTAGTGTTACTGAGCTGTGTGTTGCTCAGCTGTAGGTTAGTGTTACTGAACTGTGGGTTAGTGTTACTGAGCTGTGGGTTGCTGAGCTGTAGGTTAGTGTTACTAAGCTGTGGGTTAGTGTTACTGAGCTGTGGGTTGCTGAGCTGTAGGTTAGTGTTACTAAGCTGTGGGTTAGTGTTACTGAGCTGTGGGTTGCTGAGCTGTAGGTTAGTGTTACTGAGCTGTAGGTTAGTGTTACTGAGCTGTGGGTTAGTGTTACTGAGCTGTGGGTTGCTGAGCTGTGGGTTACTGTTACTGAGCTGTGGGTTGCTGAGCTGTAGGTTAGTGTTACTCTGCTGTGGGTTAGTGTTACTGAGCTGTGGGTTGCTGAGCTGTGGGTTATTGTTACTGAGCTGTGGGTTAGTGTTGCTGAGCTGTAGGTTAGTGTTTCTGAGCTGTGGGTTAGTGTTACTGAGCTGTGGGTTAGTGTTAGTGAGCTGTCGGTTAGTGTTACTGAGCTGTGGGTTGCTGAGCTGTAGGTTATTGTTACTGAGCTGTGGGTTAGTGTTACTGAGCTGTGGGTTGCTGAGCTGTAGGTTAGTGTTGCTGAGCTGTGGGTTAGTGTTAGTGAGCTGTGGGTTAGTTTTACTGAGCTGTGGGTTAGTATTACTGAGCTGTGGGTTGCTGAGTGTTAGGTTAGTGTTGCTGAGCGGTGGATTAGTGTTACTGAGCGGTGGGTTAATGTTACTGAGCTGTGGGTTAGTGTTACTGAGCTCTAGGTTAGTGTTACCGAGCTGTGGGTTAGTGTTACTGAGCTGTGGGTTGCTGAGCTGTAGGTTAGTGTTGCTGAGCTGTGAGTTAGTGTTACTGAGCTGTGGGTTAGTGTTGCTGAATTGTCAGTTTGTGTTACTGAGCTGTGGGTTAGTGTTACTGAGCTGTAGGTTAGTGTTGCTGAGCTGTGAGTTAGTGTTAATGAACTGTGGGTTACTGTTACTGAGCGGTGGGGTAGTGTTACTGAGCTGTGGGTTAGTGTTACTGAGCTGTGGGTTAGTGAGCTGTGGGTTAGTATTACTGAGCTGTGGGTTAGTGAGCTGTGGGTTAGTGTTACTGAGCTGTGTGTTGCTGAGCTGTGGGTTCGTGTTACTGAGCTGTGGGTTGCTGAGCTATGGGTTAGTTTTACTGAGCTGTGAGTTACTTTTACTGAGCAGTGGGTTAGTGTTACTGAGCTGTATGTTAGTGTTGCTGATCTGTAGGTTAGTGTTACTGAGCTGTATGTTGCTCAGCTGTAGGTTAGTGTTACTGAGCTGTGGGTTAGTGTTACTGAGCTGTGGGTTGCTGAGCTGTAGGTTAGTGTTACTAAGCTGTGGGTTAGTGTTACTGAGCTGTGGGTTGCTGAGCTGTAGGTTAGTGTTACCAAGCTGTGGGTTAGTGTTACTGAGCTGTGGGTTGCTGAGCTGTAGGTTAGTGTTACTGAGCTGTAGGTTAGTGTTACTGAGCTGTGGGTTAGTGTTACTGAGCTGTGGGTTGCTGAGCTGTGGGTTAGTGTTACTGAGCTATGGGTTGCTGAGCTGTAGGTTAGTGTTACTCTGCTGTGGGTTAGTGTTACTGAGCTGTGGGTTGCTGAGCTGTGGGTTATTGTTACTGAGCTGTGGGTTAGTGTTGCTGTGCTGTAGGTTAGTGTTTCTGAGCTGTGGGTTAGTGTTACTGAGCTGTGGGTTAGTGTTAGTGAGCTGTGGGTTAGTGTTACTGAGCTGTGGGTTGCTGAGCTGTAGGTTATTGTTACTGAGCTGTGGGTTAGTGTTACTGAGCTGTGGGTTGCTGAGCTGTAGGTTAGTGTTGCTGAGCTGTGGGTTAGTGTTACTGAGCTGTGGGTTGCTGAGTGTTAGGTTAGTGTTGCTGAGCGGTGGATTAGTGTTACTGAGCGGTGGGTTAATGTTACTGAGCTGTGGGTTAGTGAGCTGTTGGTTAGTGTTACTGAGCTGTCGGTTTGTGTTACCGAGCTGTGGGTTAGTGTTACCGAGCTGTAGGTTGCTGAGCTGTAGGTTAGTGTTGCTGAGCTGTGAGTTAGTGTTACTGAGCTGTGGGTTAGTGTTACTGAGCTGTGGGTTGCTGAGCTGTAGGTTAGTGTTGCTGAGCTGTGAGTTAGTGTTACTGAGCTGTGGGTTAGTGTTGCTGAGCTGTGAGTTTGTGTTACTGAGCTGTGGGTTAGTGTTACTGAGCTGTAGGTTAGTGTTGCTGAGCTGTGAGTTAGTGTTAATGAGCTGTGGGTTACTGTTACTGAGCGGTGGGTTAGTGTTACTGAGCTGTGGGTTAGTGTTACTGAGCTGTGGGTTAGTGAGCTGTGGGTTAGTATTACTCAGCTGTGGGTTAGTGAGCTGTGGGTTAGTGTTACTGAGCTGTAGGTTAGTGTTGCTGAGCTGTGAGTTAGTGTTAGTGAGCTGTGGGTTAGTGTTACTGAGCGGTGGGTTAGTGTTAGTGAGCTGTGGTTTAGTGTTAGTGAGCTGTGGGTTGCTGAGCTGTAGGTTATTGTTACTGAGCTGTGGGTTAGTGTTACTGAGCTGTGGGTTGCTGAGCTGTAGGTTAGTGTTGCTGAGCTGTGGGTTAGTGTTAGTGAGCTGTGGGTTAGTTTTACTGAGCTGTGGGTTAGTGTTGCTGAGCGGTGTATTAGTGTTACTGAGCGGTGGGTTAATGTTACTGAGCTGTGGGTTAGTGAGCTGTGGGTTAGTGTTACTGAGCTGTAGGTTAGTGTTACCGAGCTGTGGGTTAGTGTTACTGAGCTGTGGGTTGCTGAGCTGTAGGTTAGTGTTGCTGAGCTGTGAGTTAGTGTTACTGAGCTGTGGGTTAGTGTTGCTGAGCTGTGGGTTGCTGAGCTGTAGGTTAGTGTTGCTGAGCTGTGAGTTAGTGTTACTGAGCTGTGGGTTAGTGTTGCTGAGCTGTGAGTTTGTGTTACTGAGCTGTGGGTTAGTGTTACTGAGCTGCAGGTTAGTGTTGCTGAGCTGTGAGTTAGTGTTAATGAACTGTGGGTTACTGTTACTGAGCGGTGGATTAGTGTTACTGAGCTGTGGGTTAGTGTTACTGAGCTGTGGGTTAGTGAGCTGTGGGTTAGTGTTACTGAGCTGTAGGTTAGTGTTGCTGAGCTGTGAGTTAGTGTTAGTGAGCTGTGGGTTAGTGTTACTGAGCTGTGGGTTGCTGAGCTGTGGGTTATTGTTACTGAGCTGTGGGTTAGAGTTGCTGAGCTGTAGGTTAGTGTTTCTGAGCTGTGGGTTAGTGTTACTGAGCTGTGGGTTAGTGTTAGTGAGCTGTGGGTTAGTGTTACTGAGCTGTGGGTTGCTGAGCTGTAGGTTATTGTTACTGAGCTGTGGGTTAGTGTTACTGAGCTGTGGGTTGCTGAGCTGTAGGTTAGTGTTGCTGAGCTGTGGGTTAGTGTTAGTGAGCTGTGGGTTAGTTTTACTGAGCTGTGGGTTAGTGTTACTGAGCTGTGGGTTGCTGAGTGTTAGGTTAGTGTTGCTGAGCGGTGGATTAGTGTTACTGAGCGGTGGGTTAATGTTACTGAGCTGTGGGTTAGTGTTACTGAGCTCTAGGTTAGTGTTACCGAGCTGTGGGTTAGTCTTACTGAGCTGTGGGTTGCTGAGCTGTAGGTTAGTGTTGCTGAGCTCTGAGTTAGTGTTACTGAGCTGTGGGTTAGTGTTGCTGAGCTGTCAGTTTGTGTTACTGAGCTGTGGGTTAGTGTTACTGAGCTGTAGGTTAGTGTTGCTGAGCTGTGAGTTAGTGTTAATGATCTGTGGGTTACTGTTACTGAGCGATCGGTTAGTGTTACTGAGCTGTGGGTTAGTGTTACTGAGCTGTGGGTTAGTGAGCTGTGGGTTAGTATTACTGAGCTGTGGGTTAGTGAGCTGTGGGTTAGTGTTACTGAGCTGTGTGTTGCTGAGCTGTGGGTTAGTGTTACTGAGCTGTGGGTTGCTGAGCTGTGGGTTAGTTTTACTCAGCTGTGAGTTACTTTTACTGAGCAGTGGGTTAGTGTTACTGAGCTGTATGTTAGTGTTGCTGATCTGTAGGTTAGTGTTACTGAGCTGTGTGTTGCTCAGCTGTAGGTTAGTGTTACTGAGCTGTGGGTTAGTGTTACTGAGCTGTGTGTTGCTGAGCTGTAGGTTAGTGTTACTAAGCTGTGGGTTAGTGTTACTGAGCTGTGGGTTGCTGAGCTGTAGGTTAGTGTTACTAAGCTGTGGGTTAGTGTTACTGAGCTGTGGGTTGCTGAGCTGTAGGTTAGTGTTACTGAGCTGTAGGTTAGTGTTACTGAGCTGTGGGTTAGTGTTACTGAGCTGTGGGTTGCTGAGCTGTGGGTTAGTGTTACTGAGTTGTGGGTTGCTGAGCTGTAGGTTAGTGTTACTCTGCTGTGGGTTAGTATTACTGAGCTGTGGGTTAGTGAGCTGTGGGTTAGTGTTACTGAGCTGTCTGTTGCTGAGCTGTGGGTTAGTGTTACTGAGCTGTGGGTTCCTGAGCTGTGGGTTAGTTTTACTGAGCTGTGAGTTACTTTTACTGAGCAGTGGGTTAGTGTTACTGAGCTGTAGGTTAGTGTTACCGAGCTGTGAGTTAGTGTTACTGAGCTGTGGGTTGGTGTTGCTGAGCTGTGAGTTTGTGTTACTGAGCTGTGGGTTAGTGTTGCTGAGCTGTGAGTTAGTGTTAATGAACTGTGGGTTACTGTTACTGAGCGATGGGTTAGTGTTACTGAGCTGTGGGTTAGTGTTACTGAGCTGTGGGTTAGTGAGCTGTGGGTTAGTATTACTGAGCTGTGGGTTAGTGAGCTGTGGGTCAGTGTTACTGAGCTGTAGGTTAGTGTTGCTGAGCTGTGAGTTAGTGTTAGTGAGCTGTGGGTTAGTGTTACTGAGCGGTGGGTTAGTGTTAGTGAGCTGTGGGGTAGTGTTACTGAGCTGTGGGTTGCTGAGCTGTAGGTTATTGTTACTGAGCTGTGGGTTAGTGTTGCTAAGCTGTAGGTTAGTGTTTCTGAGCTGTGGGTTAGTGTTACTGAGCTGTGGGTTAGTGTTAGTGAGCTGTGGGTTAGTGTTACTGAGCTGTGGGTTGCTGAGCTGTAGGTTATTGTTACTGAGCTGTGGGTTAGTGTTACTGAGCTGTGGGTTGCTGAGCTGTAGGTTAGTGTTGCTGAGCTGTGGGTTAGTGTTAGTGAGCTGTGGGTTAGTTTTACTGAGCTGTGGGTTAGTGTTACTGAGCTGTGGGTTGCTGAGTGTTAGGTTAGTGTTGCTGAGCGGTGGATTAGTGTTACTGAGCGGTGGGTTAATGTTACTGAGCTGTGGGTTAGTGAGCAGTGGGTTAGTGTTACTGAGCTGTAGGTTAGTGTTACCAAGCTGTGGGTTAGTGTTACTGAGCTGTGGGTTGCTGAGCTGTAGGTTAGTGTTGATGAGCTGTGAGTTAGTGTTACTGAGCTGTGGGTTAGTGTTCATGAGCTGTGAGTTTGTGTTACTGAGCTGTGGGTTAGTGTTGGTGATCTGCGGGTTAGTGTTGGTGAGCTGTGGGTTAGCATTACTGAGCTGTGGGTTAGTGTTACTGAGCTGTGGGTTAGTGTTCATGAGCTGTGAGTTTGTGTTACTGAGCTGTGGGTTAGTGTTACTGAGCTCTGGGTTGCTGAGCTGTGGGTTAGTTTTACTGAGCTGTGAGTTAGTTTTACTGAGCAGTGGGTTAGTGTTACTGAGCTGTAGGTTAGTGTTACTGATCTGTAGGTTAGTGTTACTGAGCTGTGTGTTGCTCAGCTGTAGGTTAGTGTTACTGAACTGTGGGTTAGTGTTACTGAGCTGTGGGTTGCTGAGCTGTAGGTTAGTGTTACTAAGCTGTGGGTTAGTGTTACTGAGCTGTGGGTTGCTGAGCTGTAGGTTAGTGTTACTAAGCTGTGGGTTAGTGTTACTGAGCTGTGGGTTGCTGAGCTGTAGGTTAGTGTTACTGAGCTGTAGGTTAGTGTTACTGAGCTGTGGGTTAGTGTTACTGAGCTGTGGGTTGCTGAGCTGTGGGTTAGTGTTACTGAGCTGTGGGTTGCTGAGCTGTAGGTTAGTGTTACTCTGCTGTGGGTTAGTGTTACTGAGCTGTGGGTTGCTGAGCTGTGGGTTATTGTTACTGAGCTGTGGGTTAGTGTTGCTGAGCTGTAGGTTAGTGTTTCTGAGCTGTGGGTTAGTGTTACTGAGCTGTGGGTTAGTGTTAGTGAGCTGTGGGTTAGTGTTACTGAGCTGTGGGTTGCTGAGCTGTAGGTTATTGTTACTGAGCTGTGGGTTAGTGTTACTGAGCTGTGGGTTGCTGAGCTGTAGGTTAGTGTTGCTGAGCTGTGGGTTAGTGTTAGTGAGCTGTGGGTTAGTTTTACTGAGCTGTGGGTTAGTGTTACTGAGCTGTGGGTTGCTGAGTGTTAGGTTAGTGTTGCTGAGCGGTGGATTAGTGTTACTGAGCGGTGGGTTAATGTTACTGAGCTGTGGGTTAGTGTTACTGAGCTCTAGGTTAGTGTTACCGAGCTGTGGGTTAGTGTTACTGAGCTGTGGGTTGCTGAGCTGTAGGTTAGTGTTGCTGAGCTGTGAGTTAGTGTTACTGAGCTGTGGGTTAGTGTTGCTGAGCTGTGAGTTTGTGTTACTGAGCTGTGGGTTAGTGTTACTGAGCTGTAGGTTAGTGTTGCTGAGCTGTGAGTTAGTGTTCATGATCTGTGGGTTACTGTTACTGAGCGGTGGGTTAGTGTTACTGAGCTGTGGGTTAGTGTTACTGAGCTGTGGGTTAGTGAGCTGTGGGTTAGTATTACTGAGCTGTGGGTTAGTGTTACTGAGCGGTGGGTTAGTGTTAGTGAGCTGTGGTTTAGTGTTAGTGAGCTGTGGGTTGCTGAGCTGTAGGTTATTGTTACTGAGCTGTGGGTTAGTGTTATTGAGCTGTGGGTTGCTGAGCTGTAGGTTAGTGTTGCTGAGCTGTGGGTTAGTGTTAGTGAGCTGTGGGTTAGTTTTACTGAGCTGTGGGTTAGTGTTGCTGAGCGGTGGATTAGTGTTACTGAGCGGTGGGTTAATGTTACTGAGCTGTGGGTTAGTGAGCTGTGGGTTAGTGTACTGAGCTGTAGGTTAGTGTTACCGAGCTGTGGGTTAGTGTTACTGAGCTGTGGGTTGCTGAGCTGTAGGTTAGTGTTGCTGAGCTGTGAGTTAGTTTTACTGAGCAGTGGGTTAGTGTTACTGAGCTGTAGGTTAGTGTTGCTGATCTGTAGGTTAGTGTTACTGAGCTGTGTGTTGCTCAGCTGTAGGTTACTGTTACTGAGCTGTGGGTTAGTGTTACTGAGCTGTGGGTTGCTGAGCTGTAGGTTAGTGTTACTGAGCTGTAGGTTAGTGTTACTGAGCTGTGGGTTAGTCTTACTGAGCTGTGGGTTGCTGAGCTGTGGGTTAGTGTTACTGAGCTGTGGGTTGCTGAGCTGTAGGTTATTGTTACTGAGCTGTGGGTTAGTGATACTGAGCTGTGGGTTGCTGAGCTGTTGGTTAGTGTTACTGAGCTGTAGGTTAGTGTTACTGAGCTGTGGGTTAGTGTTACTGAGCTGTGGGTTGCTGAGCTCTGGGTTAGTGTTACTGAGCTGTGGGTTGCTGAGCTGTAGGTTATTGTTACTCTGCTGTGGGTTAGTGTTACTGAGCTGTGCGTTACTGAGCTGTGGGTTATTGTTACTGAGCTGTGGGTTAGTGTTGCTGAGCTGTAGGTTAGTGTTTCTGAGCTGTGGGTTAGTGTTACTGAGCTGTGGGCTAGTGTTAGTGAGCTGTGGGTTAGTGTTAGTGAGCTGTGGGTTGCTGAGCTGTAGGTTATTGTTACTGAGCTGTGGGTTAGTGTTACTGAGCTGTGGGTTGCTGAGCTGTAGGTTAGTGTTGCTGAGCTGTGGGTTAGTGTTAGTGAGCTGTGGGTTAGTTTTACTGAGCTGTGGGTTAATGTTACTGAGCTGTGGGTTGCTGAGTGTTAGGTTAGTGTTGCTGAGCGATGGATTAGTGTTACTGAGCGGTGGGTTAATGTTACTGAGCTGTGGGTTAGTGTTACTGAGCTGTAGGTTAGTGTTACCGAGCTGTGGGTTAGTGTTACTGAGCTGTGGGTTGCTGAGCTGTAGGTTAGTGTTGCTGAGCTGTGAGTTAGTGTTACTGAGCTGTGGGTTAGTGTTGCTGAGCTGTGAGTTTGTGTTACTGAGCTGTGGGTTAGTGTTAGTGAGCTGTGGGTTAGTGTTACTGAGCTGTGGGTTGCTGAGCTGTGGGTTAGTGTTACTGAGCTGTGGGTTGCTGAGCTGTGGGTTAGTGTTACTGAGCTGTGGGTTGCTGAGCTGTAGGTTAGTGTTACTCTGCTGTGGGTTAGTGTTACTGAGCTGTGGGTTGCTGAGCTGTGGGTTATTGTTACTGAGCTGTGGGTTAGTGTTGCTGAGCTGTAGGTTAGTGTTTCTGAGCTGTGGGTTAGTGTTACTGAGCTGTGGGTTAGTGTTAGTGAGCTGTTGGTTAGTGTTACTGAGCTGTGGGTTGCTGAGCTGTAGGTTATTGTTACTGAGCTGTGGGTTAGTGTTACTGAGCTGTGGGTTGCTGAGCTGTAGGTTAGTGTTGCTGAGCTGTGGGTTAGTGTTAGTGAGCTGTGGGTTAGTTTTACTGAGCTGTGGGTTGGTGTTACTGAGCTGTGGGTTGCTGACTGTTAGGTTAGTGTTGCTGAGCGGTGGATTAGTGTTACTGAGCGGTGGGTTAATGTTACTGAGCTGTGGGTTAGTGTTACTGAGCTTTAGGTTAGTGTTACCGAGCTGTGAGTTAGTGTTACTGAGCTGTGGGTTAGTGTTGCTGAGCTGTGAGTTTGTGTTACTGAGCTGTGGGTTAGTGTTACTGAGCTGTAGGTTAGTGTTGCTGAGCTGTGAGTTAGTGTTAATGAACTGTGGGTTACTGTTACTGAGCGGTGGGTTAGTGTTACTGAGCTGTGGGTTAGTGAGCTGTGGGTTAGTATTACTGAGCTGTGGGTTAGTGAGCTGTGGGTTAGTGTTACTGAGCTGTAGGTTAGTGTTGCTGAGCTGTGAGTTAGTGTTAGTGAGCTGTGGGTTAGTGTTACTGAGCGGTGGGTTAGTGTTAGTGAGCTGTGGGTTAGTGTTACTGAGCTGTAGGTTAGTGTTGCTGAGCTGTGAGTTAGTGTTAGTGAGCTGTGGGTTAGTGTTACTGAGCGGTGGGTTAGTGTTAGTGAGCTGTGGGGTAGTGTTACTGAGCTGTGGGTTGCTGAGCTGCAGGTTATTGTTACTGAGCTGTGGGTTAGTGTTGCTAAGCTGTAGGTTAGTATTTCTGAGCTGTGGGTTAGTGTTACTGAGCTGTGGGTTAGTGTTAGTGAGCTGTGGGTTAGTGTTACTGAGCTGTGGGTTGCTGAGCTGTAGGTTAGTGTTGCTGAGCTGTGGGTTAGTGTTAGTGAGCTGTGGGTTTGTTTTACTGAGCTGTGGGTTAGTGTTACTGAGCTGTGGGTTGCTGAGTGTTTGGTTAGTGTTGCTGAGCGGTGGATTAGTGTTACTGAGCGGTGGGTTAATGTTACTGAGCTGTGGGTTAGTGTTACTGAGCTGTAGGTTAGTGTTACCGAGCTGTGGGTTAGTGTTACTGAGCTGTGGGTTGCTGAGCTGTAGGTTAGTGTTGATGAGCTGTGAGTTAGTGTTACTGAGCTGTGGGTTAGTGTTACGGAGCTGTGGGTTCGTGTTACTGAGCTGTGGGTTGCTGAGCTGTGGATTAGTTTTACTGAGCTGTGGGTTAGTTTTACTGAGCTGTGGGTTAGTGTTACTGAGCTGTAGGTTAGTGTTGCTGAGCTGTGGGTTAGTGTTACTGAGCTGTGGGTTAGTGTTGGTGAGCTGTAGGTTAGTGTTACTGAGCTGTGGGTTAGTGTTACTGAGCTGTGGGTTAGTGAGCTGTGGGTTCGTGTTACTGAGCCGTGGGTTGCTGAGCTGTGGATTAGTTTTACTGAGCTGTGGGTTAGTTTTACTGAGCTGTGGGTTAGTGTTACTGAGCTGTAGGTTAGTGTTGCTGAGCTGTGGGTTAGTGTTACTGAGCTGTGGGTTAGTGTTGGTGAGCTGTAGGTTAGTGTTACTGAGCTGTGGGTTACTGTTACTGAGCTGTGGGTTGCTGAGCTGTGGGTTAGTTTTACTGAGCTGTGGGTTAGTTTTACTGTACTGTGGGTTAGTGTTACTGAGCTGTGGGTTGCTGAGCTGTAGGTTAGTGTTGCTGAGCTGTGAGTTAGTGTTAGTAAGCTGTGGGTTAGTGTTACTGAGCGGTGGGTTAGTGTTAGTGAGCTGTGGGTTAGTGTTACGGAGCTGTGGGTTAGTGTTGCTAAGCTGTAGGTTAGTGTTTCTGAGCTGTGGGTTAGTGTTACTGAGCTGTGGGTTAGTGTTAGTGAGCTGTGGGTTAGTGTTACTGAGCTGTGGGTTGCTGAGCTGTAGGTTATTGTTACTGAGCTGTGGGTTAGTGTTACTGAGCTGTGGGTTGCTGAGCTGTAGGTTAGTGTTGCTGAGCTGTAGGTTAGTGTTTCTGAGCTGTGGGTTAGTGTTACTGAGCTGTGGGTTACTGTTAGTGAGCTGTGGGTTAGTGTTACTGAGCTGTGGGTTGCTGAGCTGTAGGTTATTGTTACTGAGCTGTGGGTTAGTGTTACTGAGCTGTGGGTTGCTGAGCTGTAGGTTAGTGTTGCTGAGCTGTGGGTTAGTGTTAGTGAGCTGTGGGTTAGTTTTACTGAGCTGTGGGTTAGTGTTACTGAGCTGTGGGTTGCTGAGTGTTAGGTTAGTGTTGCTGAGCGATGGATTAGTGTTACTGAGCGGTGGGTTAATGTTACTGAGCTGTGGGTTAGTGAGCAGTGGGTTAGTGTTACTGAGCTGTAGGTTAGTGTTACCGAGCTGTGGGTTAGTGTTACTGAGCTGTGGGTTGCTGAGCTGTGGGTTAGTTTTACTGAGCTGTGAGTTAGTTTTACTGAGCAGTGGGTTAGTGTTACTGAGCTGTAGGTTAGTGTTACTGATCTGTAGGTTAGTGTTACTGAGCTGTGTGTTGCTCAGCTGTAGGTTAGTGTTACTGAACTGTGGGTTAGTGTTACTGAGCTGTGGGTTGCTGAGCTGTAGGTTAGTGTTACTAAGCTGTGGGTTAGTGTTACTGAGCTGTGGGTTGCTGAGCTGTAGGTTAGTGTTACTAAGCTGTGGGTTAGTGTTACTGAGCTGTGGGTTGCTGAGCTGTAGGTTAGTGTTACTGAGCTGTAGGTTAGTGTTACTGAGCTGTGGGTTAGTGTTACTGAGCTGTGGGTTGCTGAGCTGTGGGTTAGTGTTACTGAGCTGTGGGTTGCTGAGCTGTAGGTTAGTGTTACTCTGCTGTGGGTTAGTGTTACTGAGCTGTGGGTTGCTGAGCTGTGGGTTATTGTTACTGAGCTGTGGGTTAGTGTTGCTGAGCTGTAGGTTAGTGTTTCTGAGCTGTGGGTTAGTGTTACTGAGCTGTGGGTTAGTGTTAGTGAGCTGTCGGTTAGTGTTACTGAGCTGTGGGTTGCTGAGCTGTAGGTTATTGTTACTGAGCTGTGGGTTAGTGTTACTGAGCTGTGGGTTGCTGAGCTGTAGGTTAGTGTTGCTGAGCTGTGGGTTAGTGTTAGTGAGCTGTGGGTTAGTTTTACTGAGCTGTGGGTTAGTATTACTGAGCTGTGGGTTGCTGAGTGTTAGGTTAGTGTTGCTGAGCGGTGGATTAGTGTTACTGAGCGGTGGGTTAATGTTACTGAGCTGTGGGTTAGTGTTACTGAGCTCTAGGTTAGTGTTACCGAGCTGTGGGTTAGTGTTACTGAGCTGTGGGTTGCTGAGCTGTAGGTTAGTGTTGCTGAGCTGTGAGTTAGTGTTACTGAGCTGTGGGTTAGTGTTGCTGAGCTGTCAGTTTGTGTTACTGAGCTGTGGGTTAGTGTTACTGAGCTGTAGGTTAGTGTTGCTGAGCTGTGAGTTAGTGTTAATGAACTGTGGGTTACTGTTACTGAGCGGTGGGGTAGTGTTACTGAGCTGTGGGTTAGTGTTACTGAGCTGTGGGTTAGTGAGCTGTGGGTTAGTATTACTGAGCTGTGGGTTAGTGAGCTGTGGGTTAGTGTTACTGAGCTGTGTGTTGCTGAGCTGTGGGTTCGTGTTACTGAGCTGTGGGTTGCTGAGCTATGGGTTAGTTTTACTGAGCTGTGAGTTACTTTTACTGAGCAGTGGGTTAGTGTTACTGAGCTGTATGTTAGTGTTGCTGATCTGTAGGTTAGTGTTACTGAGCTGTATGTTGCTCAGCTGTAGGTTAGTGTTACTGAGCTGTGGGTTAGTGTTACTGAGCTGTGGGTTGCTGAGCTGTAGGTTAGTGTTACTAAGCTGTGGGTTAGTGTTACTGAGCTGTGGGTTGCTGAGCTGTAGGTTAGTGTTACCAAGCTGTGGGTTAGTGTTACTGAGCTGTGGGTTGCTGAGCTGTAGGTTAGTGTTACTGAGCTGTAGGTTAGTGTTACTGAGCTGTGGGTTAGTGTTACTGAGCTGTGGGTTGCTGAGCTGTGGGTTAGTGTTACTGAGCTATGGGTTGCTGAGCTGTAGGTTAGTGTTACTCTGCTGTGGGTTAGTGTTACTGAGCTGTGGGTTGCTGAGCTGTGGGTTATTGTTACTGAGCTGTGGGTTAGTGTTGCTGTGCTGTAGGTTAGTGTTTCTGAGCTGTGGGTTAGTGTTACTGAGCTGTGGGTTAGTGTTAGTGAGCTGTGGGTTAGTGTTACTGAGCTGTGGGTTGCTGAGCTGTAGGTTATTGTTACTGAGCTGTGGGTTAGTGTTACTGAGCTGTGGGTTGCTGAGCTGTAGGTTAGTGTTGCTGAGCTGTGGGTTAGTGTTACTGAGCTGTGGGTTGCTGAGTGTTAGGTTAGTGTTGCTGAGCGGTGGATTAGTGTTACTGAGCGGTGGGTTAATGTTACTGAGCTGTGGGTTAGTGAGCTGTGGGTTAGTGTTACTGAGCTGTAGGTTTGTGTTACCGAGCTGTGGGTTAGTGTTACCGAGCTGTAGGTTGCTGAGCTGTAGGTTAGTGTTGCTGAGCTGTGAGTTAGTGTTACTGAGCTGTGGGTTAGTGTTACTGAGCTGTGGGTTGCTGAGCTGTAGGTTAGTGTTGCTGAGCTGTGAGTTAGTGTTACTGAGCTGTGGGTTAGTGTTGCTGAGCTGTGAGTTTGTGTTACTGAGCTGTGGGTTAGTGTTACTGAGCTGTAGGTTAGTGTTGCTGAGCTGTGAGTTAGTGTTAATGAGCTGTGGGTTACTGTTACTGAGCGGTGGGTTAGTGTTACTGAGCTGTGGGTTAGTGTTACTGAGCTGTGGGTTAGTGAGCTGTGGGTTAGTATTACTCAGCTGTGGGTTAGTGAGCTGTGGGTTAGTGTTACTGAGCTGTAGGTTAGTGTTGCTGAGCTGTGAGTTAGTGTTAGTGAGCTGTGGGTTAGTGTTACTGAGCGGTGGGTTAGTGTTAGTGAGCTGTGGTTTAGTGTTAGTGAGCTGTGGGTTGCTGAGCTGTAGGTTATTGTTACTGAGCTGTGGGTTAGTGTTACTGAGCTGTGGGTTGCTGAGCTGTAGGTTAGTGTTGCTGAGCTGTGGGTTAGTGTTAGTGAGCTGTGGGTTAGTTTTACTGAGCTGTGGGTTAGTGTTGCTGAGCGGTGTATTAGTGTTACTGAGCGGTGGGTTAATGTTACTGAGCTGTGGGTTAGTGAGCTGTGGGTTAGTGTTACTGAGCTGTAGGTTAGTGTTACCGAGCTGTGGGTTAGTGTTACTGAGCTGTGGGTTGCTGAGCTGTAGGTTAGTGTTGCTGAGCTGTGAGTTAGTGTTACTGAGCTATGGGTTAGTGTTGCTGAGCTGTGGGTTGCTGAGCTGTAGGTTAGTGTTGCTGAGCTGTGAGTTAGTGTTACTGAGCTGTGGGTTAGTGTTGCTGAGCTGTGAGTTTGTGTTACTGAGCTGTGGGTT
Source organism: Mobula birostris (assembly GCF_030028105.1). Classification (NCBI taxonomy): domain Eukaryota; kingdom Metazoa; phylum Chordata; class Chondrichthyes; order Myliobatiformes; family Myliobatidae; genus Mobula; species Mobula birostris. The sequence goes on along the minus strand of NC_092375.1, from coordinate 102,569,218 downwards.
AGTGTTACTGAGCTGTAGGTTAGTGTTGCTGAGCTGTGAGTTAGTGTTAATGAACTGTGGGTTACTGTTACTGAGCGGTGGATTAGTGTTACTGAGCTGTGGGTTAGTGTTACTGAGCTGTGGGTTAGTGAGCTGTGGGTTAGTGTTACTGAGCTGTAGGTTAGTGTTGCTGAGCTGTGAGTTAGTGTTAGTGAGCTGTGGGTTAGTGTTACTGAGCTGTGGGTTGCTGAGCTGTGGGTTATTGTTACTGAGCTGTGGGTTAGAGTTGCTGAGCTGTAGGTTAGTGTTTCTGAGCTGTGGGTTAGTTTTACTGAGCTGTGGGTTAGTGTTAGTGAGCTGTGGGTTAGTGTTACTGAGCTGTGGGTTGCTGAGCTGTAGGTTATTGTTACTGAGCTGTGGGTTAGTGTTACTGAGCTGTGGGTTGCTGAGCTGTAGGTTAGTGTTGCTGAGCTGTGGGTTAGTGTTAGTGAGCTGTGGGTTAGTTTTACTGAGCTGTGGGTTAGTGTTACTGAGCTGTGGGTTGCTGAGTGTTAGGTTAGTGTTGCTGAGCGGTGGATTAGTGTTACTGAGCGGTGGGTTAATGTTACTGAGCTGTGGGTTAGTGTTACTGAGCTCTAGGTTAGTGTTACCGAGCTGTGGGTTAGTCTTACTGAGCTGTGGGTTGCTGAGCTGTAGGTTAGTGTTGCTGAGCTCTGAGTTAGTGTTACTGAGCTGTGGGTTAGTGTTGCTGAGCTGTCAGTTTGTGTTACTGAGCTGTGGGTTAGTGTTACTGAGCTGTAGGTTAGTGTTGCTGAGCTGTGAGTTAGTGTTAATGATCTGTGGGTTACTGTTACTGAGCGATGGGTTAGTGTTACTGAGCTGTGGGTTAGTGTTACTGAGCTGTGGGTTAGTGAGCTGTGGGTTAGTATTACTGAGCTGTGGGTTAGTGAGCTGTGGGTTAGTGTTACTGAGCTGTGTGTTGCTGAGCTGTGGGTTAGTGTTACTGAGCTGTGGGTTGCTGAGCTGTGGGTTAGTTTTACTGAGCTGTGAGTTACTTTTACTGAGCAGTGGGTTAGTGTTACTGAGCTGTATGTTAGTGTTGCTGATCTGTAGGTTAGTGTTACTGAGCTGTGTGTTGCTCAGCTGTAGGTTAGTGTTACTGAGCTGTGGGTTAGTGTTACTGAGCTGTGTGTTGCTGAGCTGTAGGTTAGTGTTACTAAGCTGTGGGTTAGTGTTACTGAGCTGTGGGTTGCTGAGCTGTAGGTTAGTGTTACTAAGCTGTGGGTTAGTGTTACTGAGCTGTGGGTTGCTGAGCTGTAGGTTAGTGTTACTGAGCTGTAGGTTAGTGTTACTGAGCTGTGGGTTAGTGTTACTGAGCTGTGGGTTGCTGAGCTGTGGGTTAGTGTTACTGAGTTGTGGGTTGCTGAGCTGTAGGTTAGTGTTACTCTGCTGTGGGTTAGTATTACTGAGCTGTGGGTTAGTGAGCTGTGGGTTAGTGTTACTGAGCTGTGTGTTGCTGAGCTGTGGGTTAGTGTTACTGAGCTGTGGGTTCCTGAGCTGTGGGTTAGTTTTACTGAGCTGTGAGTTACTTTTACTGAGCAGTGGGTTAGTGTTACTGAGCTGTAGGTTAGTGTTACCGAGCTGTGAGTTAGTGTTACTGAGCTGTGGGTTGGTGTTGCTGAGCTGTGAGTTTGTGTTACTGAGCTGTGGGTTAGTGTTGCTGAGCTGTGAGTTAGTGTTAATGAACTGTGGGTTACTGTTACTGAGCGATGGGTTAGTGTTACTGAGCTGTGGGTTAGTGTTACTGAGCTGTGGGTTAGTGAGCTGTGGGTTAGTATTACTGAGCTGTGGGTTAGTGAGCTGTGGGTCAGTGTTACTGAGCTGTAGGTTAGTGTTGCTGAGCTGTGAGTTAGTGTTAGTGAGCTGTGGGTTAGTGTTACTGAGCGGTGGGTTAGTGTTAGTGAGCTGTGGGGTAGTGTTACTGAGCTGTGGGTTGCTGAGCTGTAGGTTATTGTTACTGAGCTGTGGGTTAGTGTTGCTAAGCTGTAGGTTAGTGTTTCTGAGCTGTGGGTTAGTGTTACTGAGCTGTGGGTTAGTGTTAGTGAGCTGTGGGTTAGTGTTACTGAGCTGTGGGTTGCTGAGCTGTAGGTTATTGTTACTGAGCTGTGGGTTAGTGTTACTGAGCTGTGGGTTGCTGAGCTGTAGGTTAGTGTTGCTGAGCTGTGGGTTAGTGTTAGTGAGCTGTGGGTTAGTTTTACTGAGCTGTGGGTTAGTGTTACTGAGCTGTGAGTTGCTGAGTGTTAGGTTAGTGTTGCTGAGCGGTGGATTAGTGTTACTGAGCGGTGGGTTAATGTTACTGAGCTGTGGGTTAGTGAGCAGTGGGTTAGTGTTACTGAGCTGTAGGTTAGTGTTACCAAGCTGTGGGTTAGTGTTACTGAGCTGTGGGTTGCTGAGCTGTAGGTTAGTGTTGATGAGCTGTGAGTTAGTGTTACTGAGCTGTGGGTTAGTGTTCATGAGCTGTGAGTTTGTGTTACTGAGCTGTGGGTTAGTGTTACTGAGCTGTGGGTTAGTGTTACTGAGCTGTGGGTTGCTGCGCTGTGGGTTAGTGTTACTGAGCTGTGGGTTGCTGAGCTGTAGGTTAGTGTTACTCTGCTGTGGGTTAGTGTTACTGAGCTGTGGGTTGCTGAGCTGTGGGTTATTGTTACTGAGCTGTGGGTTAGTGTTGCTGAGCTGTAGGTTAGTGTTTCTGAGCTGTGGGTTAGTGTTACTGAGCTGTGGGTTAGTGTTAGTGAGCTGTCGGTTAGTGTTACTGAGCTGTGGGTTGCTGAGCTGTAGGTTATTGTTACTGAGCTGTGGGTTAGTGTTACTGAGCTGTGGGTTGCTGAGCTGTAGGTTAGTGTTGCTGAGCTGTGGGTTAGTGTTAGTGAGCTGTGGGTTAGTTTTACTGAGCTGTGGGTTAGTATTACTGAGCTGTGGGTTGCTGAGTGTTAGGTTAGTGTTGCTGAGCGGTGGATTAGTGTTACTGAGCGGTGGGTTAATGTTACTGAGCTGTGGGTTAGTGTTACTGAGCTCTAGGTTAGTGTTACCGAGCTGTGGGTTAGTGTTACTGAGCTGTGGGTTGCTGAGCTGTAGGTTAGTGTTGCTGAGCTGTGAGTTAGTGTTACTGAGCTGTGGGTTAGTGTTGCTGAGCTGTCAGTTTGTGTTACTGAGCTGTGGGTTAGTGTTACTGAGCTGTAGGTTAGTGTTGCTGAGCTGTGAGTTAGTGTTAATGAACTGTGGGTTACTGTTACTGAGCGGTGGGGTAGTGTTACTGAGCTGTGGGTTAGTGTTACTGAGCTGTGGGTTAGTGAGCTGTGGGTTAGTATTACTGAGCTGTGGGTTAGTGAGCTGTGGGTTAGTGTTACTGAGCTGTGTGTTGCTGAGCTGTGGGTTCGTGTTACTGAGCTGTGGGTTGCTGAGCTATGGGTTAGTTTTACTGAGCTGTGAGTTACTTTTACTGAGCAGTGGGTTAGTGTTACTGAGCTGTATGTTAGTGTTGCTGATCTGTAGGTTAGTGTTACTGAGCTGTATGTTGCTCAGCTGTAGGTTAGTGTTACTGAGCTGTGGGTTAGTGTTACTGAGCTGTGGGTTGCTGAGCTGTAGGTTAGTGTTACTAAGCTGTGGGTTAGTGTTACTGAGCTGTGGGTTGCTGAGCTGTAGGTTAGTGTTACCAAGCTGTGGGTTAGTGTTACTGAGCTGTGGGTTAGTGTTACTGAGCTGTGGGTTAGTGTTACTGAGCTGTGGGTTGCTGAGCTGTGGGTTAGTGTTACTGAGCTGTGGGTTGCTGAGCTGTAGGTTATTGTTACTGAGCTGTGGGTTAGTGTTACTGAGCTGTGGGTTGCTGAGCTGTAGGTTAGTGTTGCTGAGCTGTGGGTTAGTGTTAGTGAGCTGTGGGTTAGTTTTACTGAGCTGTGGGTTAGTGTTACTGAGCTGTGGGTTGCTGAGTGTTAGGTTAGTGTTGCTGAGCGGTGGATTAGTGTTACTGAGCGGTGGGTTAATGTTACTGAGCTGTGGGTTAGTGTTACTGAGCTCTAGGTTAGTGTTACCGAGCTGTGGGTTAGTCTTACTGAGCTGTGGGTTGCTGAGCTGTAGGTTAGTGTTGCTGAGCTCTGAGTTAGTGTTACTGAGCTGTGGGTTAGTGTTGCTGAGCTGTCAGTTTGTGTTACTGAGCTGTGGGTTAGTGTTACTGAGCTGTAGGTTAGTGTTGCTGAGCTGTGAGTTAGTGTTAATGATCTGTGGGTTACTGTTACTGAGCGATGGGTTAGTGTTACTGAGCTGTGGGTTAGTGTTACTGAGCTGTGGGTTAGTGAGCTGTGGGTTAGTATTACTGAGCTGTGGGTTAGTGAGCTGTGGGTTAGTGTTACTGAGCTGTGTGTTGCTGAGCTGTGGGTTAGTGTTACTGAGCTGTGGGTTGCTGAGCTGTGGGTTAGTTTTACTGAGCTGTGAGTTACTTTTACTGAGCAGTGGGTTAGTGTTACTGAGCTGTATGTTAGTGTTGCTGATCTGTAGGTTAGTGTTACTGAGCTGTGTGTTGCTCAGCTGTAGGTTAGTGTTACTGAGCTGTGGGTTAGTGTTACTGAGCTGTGTGTTGCTGAGCTGTAGGTTAGTGTTACTAAGCTGTGGGTTAGTGTTACTGAGCTGTGGGTTGCTGAGCTGTAGGTTAGTGTTACTAAGCTGTGGGTTAGTGTTACTGAGCTGTGGGTTGCTGAGCTGTAGGTTAGTGTTACTGAGCTGTAGGTTAGTGTTACTGAGCTGTGGGTTAGTGTTACTGAGCTGTGGGTTGCTGAGCTGTGGGTTAGTGTTACTGAGTTGTGGGTTGCTGAGCTGTAGGTTAGTGTTACTCTGCTGTGGGTTAGTATTACTGAGCTGTGGGTTAGTGAGCTGTGGGTTAGTGTTACTGAGCTGTGTGTTGCTGAGCTGTGGGTTAGTGTTACTGAGCTGTGGGTTCCTGAGCTGTGGGTTAGTTTTACTGAGCTGTGAGTTACTTTTACTGAGCAGTGGGTTAGTGTTACTGAGCTGTAGGTTAGTGTTACCGAGCTGTGAGTTAGTGTTACTGAGCTGTGGGTTGGTGTTGCTGAGCTGTGAGTTTGTGTTACTGAGCTGTGGGTTAGTGTTGCTGAGCTGTGAGTTAGTGTTAATGAACTGTGGGTTACTGTTACTGAGCGATGGGTTAGTGTTACTGAGCTGTGGGTTAGTGTTACTGAGCTGTGGGTTAGTGAGCTGTGGGTTAGTATTACTGAGCTGTGGGTTAGTGAGCTGTGGGTCAGTGTTACTGAGCTGTAGGTTAGTGTTGCTGAGCTGTGAGTTAGTGTTAGTGAGCTGTGGGTTAGTGTTACTGAGCGGTGGGTTAGTGTTAGTGAGCTGTGGGGTAGTGTTACTGAGCTGTGGGTTGCTGAGCTGTAGGTTATTGTTACTGAGCTGTGGGTTAGTGTTGCTAAGCTGTAGGTTAGTGTTTCTGAGCTGTGGGTTAGTGTTACTGAGCTGTGGGTTAGTGTTAGTGAGCTGTGGGTTAGTGTTACTGAGCTGTGGGTTGCTGAGCTGTAGGTTATTGTTACTGAGCTGTGGGTTAGTGTTACTGAGCTGTGGGTTGCTGAGCTGTAGGTTAGTGTTGCTGAGCTGTGGGTTAGTGTTAGTGAGCTGTGGGTTAGTTTTACTGAGCTGTGGGTTAGTGTTACTGAGCTGTGAGTTGCTGAGTGTTAGGTTAGTGTTGCTGAGCGGTGGATTAGTGTTACTGAGCGGTGGGTTAATGTTACTGAGCTGTGGGTTAGTGAGCAGTGGGTTAGTGTTACTGAGCTGTAGGTTAGTGTTACCAAGCTGTGGGTTAGTGTTACTGAGCTGTGGGTTGCTGAGCTGTAGGTTAGTGTTGATGAGCTGTGAGTTAGTGTTACTGAGCTGTGGGTTAGTGTTCATGAGCTGTGAGTTTGTGTTACTGAGCTGTGGGTTAGTGTTGGTGATCTGCGGGTTAGTGTTGGTGAGCTGTGGGTTAGCATTACTGAGCTGTGGGTTAGTGTTACTGAGCTGTGGGTTAGTGTTCATGAGCTGTGAGTTTGTGTTACTGAGCTGTGGGTTAGTGTTACTGAGCTCTGGGTTGCTGAGCTGTGGGTTAGTTTTACTGAGCTGTGAGTTAGTTTTACTGAGCAGTGGGTTAGTGTTACTGAGCTGTAGGTTAGTGTTACTGATCTGTAGGTTAGTGTTACTGAGCTGTGTGTTGCTCAGCTGTAGGTTAGTGTTACTGAACTGTGGGTTAGTGTTACTGAGCTGTGGGTTGCTGAGCTGTAGGTTAGTGTTACTAAGCTGTGGGTTAGTGTTACTGAGCTGTGGGTTGCTGAGCTGTAGGTTAGTGTTACTAAGCTGTGGGTTAGTGTTACTGAGCTGTGGGTTGCTGAGCTGTAGGTTAGTGTTACTGAGCTGTAGGTTAGTGTTACTGAGCTGTGGGTTAGTGTTACTGAGCTGTGGGTTGCTGAGCTGTGGGTTAGTGTTACTGAGCTGTGGGTTGCTGAGCTGTAGGTTAGTGTTACTCTGCTGTGGGTTAGTGTTACTGAGCTGTGGGTTGCTGAGCTGTGGGTTATTGTTACTGAGCTGTGGGTTAGTGTTGCTGAGCTGTAGGTTAGTGTTTCTGAGCTGTGGGTTAGTGTTACTGAGCTGTGGGTTAGTGTTAGTGAGCTGTGGGTTAGTGTTACTGAGCTGTGGGTTGCTGAGCTGTAGGTTATTGTTACTGAGCTGTGGGTTAGTGTTACTGAGCTGTGGGTTGCTGAGCTGTAGGTTAGTGTTGCTGAGCTGTGGGTTAGTGTTAGTGAGCTGTGGGTTAGTTTTACTGAGCTGTGGGTTAGTGTTACTGAGCTGTGGGTTGCTGAGTGTTAGGTTAGTGTTGCTGAGCGGTGGATTAGTGTTACTGAGCGGTGGGTTAATGTTACTGAGCTGTGGGTTAGTGTTACTGAGCTCTAGGTTAGTGTTACCGAGCTGTGGGTTGCTGAGCTGTAGGTTAGTGTTGCTGAGCTGTGAGTTAGTGTTACTGAGCTGTGGGTTAGTGTTGCTGAGCTGTCAGTTTGTGTTACTGAGCTGTGGGTTAGTGTTACTGAGCTGTAGGTTAGTGTTGCTGAGCTGTGAGTTAGTGTTCATGATCTGTGGGTTACTGTTACTGAGCGGTGGGTTAGTGTTACTGAGCTGTGGGTTAGTGTTACTGAGCTGTGGGTTAGTGAGCTGTGGGTTAGTATTACTGAGCTGTGGGTTAGTGTTACTGAGCGGTGGGTTAGTGTTAGTGAGCTGTGGTTTAGTGTTAGTGAGCTGTGGGTTGCTGAGCTGTAGGTTATTGTTACTGAGCTGTGGGTTAGTGTTATTGAGCTGTGGGTTGCTGAGCTGTAGGTTAGTGTTGCTGAGCTGTGGGTTAGTGTTAGTGAGCTGTGGGTTAGTTTTACTGAGCTGTGGGTTAGTGTTGCTGAGCGGTGGATTAGTGTTACTGAGCGGTGGGTTAATGTTACTGAGCTGTGGGTTAGTGAGCTGTGGGTTAGTGTACTGAGCTGTAGGTTAGTGTTACCGAGCTGTGGGTTAGTGTTACTGAGCTGTGGGTTGCTGAGCTGTAGGTTAGTGTTGCTGAGCTGTGAGTTAGTGTTACTGAGCTGTGGGTTAGTGTTGCTGAGCTGTGGGTTGCTGAGCTGTAGGTTAGTTTTGCTGAGCTGTGAGTTAGTGTTACTGAACTGTGGGTTAGTGTTGCTGAGCTGTGAGTTTGTGTTACTGAGCTGTGGGTTAGTGTTACTGAGCTGTAGGTTAGTGTTGCTGAGCTGTGAGTTAGTGTTAATGAACTGTGGGTTACTGTTACTGAGCGGTGGATTAGTGTTACTGAGCTGTGGGTTAGTGTTACTGAGCTGTGGGTTAGTGAGCTGTGGGTTAGTGTTACTGAGCTGTAGGTTAGTGTTGCTGAGCTGTGAGTTAGTGTTAGTGAGCTGTGGGTTAGTGTTACTGAGCTGTGGGTTGCTGAGCTGTAGGTTATTGTTACTGAGCTGTGGGTTAGTGTTACTGAGCTGTGGGTTGCTGAGCTGTAGGTTAGTGTTGCTGAGCTGTGAGTTAGTGTTAGTGAGCTGTGGGTTAGTTTTACTGAGCTGTGGGTTAGTGTTGCTGAGCGGTGGATTAGTGTTACTGAGCGGTGGGTTAATGTTTCTGAGCTGTGGGTTAGTGAGCTGTGGGTTAGTGTACTGAGCTGTAGGTTAGTGTTACCGAGCTGTGGGTTAGTGTTACTGAGCTGTGGGTTGCTGAGCTGTAGGTTAGTGTTGCTGAGCTGTGAGTTAGTGTTACTGAGCTGTGGGTTAGTGTTGCTGAGCTGTGGGTTGCTGAGCTGTAGGTTAGTTTTGCTGAGCTGTGAGTTAGTGTTACTGAACTGTGGGTTAGTGTTGCTGAGCTGTGAGTTTGTGTTACTGAGCTGTGGGTTAGTGTTACTGAGCTGTAGGTTAGTGTTGCTGAGCTGTGAGTTAGTGTTAATGAACTGTGGGTTACTGTTACTGAGCGGTGGATTAGTGTTACTGAGCTGTGGGTTAGTGTTACTGAGCTGTGGGTTAGTGAGCTGTGGGTTAGTGTTACTGAGCTGTAGGTTAGTGTTGCTGAGCTGTGAGTTAGTGTTAGTGAGCTGTGGGTTAGTGTTACTGAGCTGTGGGTTGCTGAGCTGTGGGTTATTGTTACTGAGCTGTGGGTTAGTGTTGCTGAGCTGTAGGTTAGTGTTTCTGAGCTGTGGGTTAGTGTTACTGAGCTGTGGGTTAGTGTTACTGAGCTGTGGGTTGCTGAGCTGTAGGTTATTGTTACTGAGCTGTGGGTTAGTGTTACTGAGCTGTGGGTTGCTGAGCTGTAGGTTAGTGTTGCTGAGCTGTGGGTTAGTGTTAGTGAGCTGTGGGTTAGTTTTACTGAGCTGTGGTTTAGTGTTACTGAGCTGTGGGTTGCTGAGTGTTAGGTTAGTGTTGCTGAGCGGTGGATTAGTGTTACTGAGCGGTGGGTTAATGTTACTGAGCTGTGGGTTAGTGTTACTGAGCTCTAGGTTAGTGTTACCGAGCTGTGGGTTAGTGTTACTGAGCTGTGGGTTGCTGAGCTGTAGGTTAGTGTTGCTGAGCTGTGAGTTAGTGTTACTGAGCTGTGGGTTAGTGTTGCTGAGCTGTCAGTTTGTGTTACTGAGCTGTGGGTTAGTGTTACTGAGCTGTAGGTTAGTGTTGCTGAGCTGTGAGTTAGTGTTAATGAACTGTGGGTTACTGTTACTGAGCGGTGGGTTAGTGTTACTGAGCTGTGGGTTAGTGTTACTGAGCTGTGGGTTAGTGAGCTGTGGGTTAGTATTACTGAGCTGTGGGTTAGTGAGCTGTGGGTTCGTGTTACTGAGCTGTGTGTTGCTGAGCTGTGGGTTAGTGTTACTGAGCTGTGGGTTGCTGAGCTGTGGGTTAGTTTTACTGAGCTGTGAGTTACTTTTACTGAGCAGTGGGTTAGTGTTACTGAGCTGTATGTTAGTGTTGCTGATCTGTAGGTTAGTGTTACTGAGCTGTGTGTTGCTCAGCTGTAGGTTAGTGTTACTGAGCTGTGGGTTAGTGTTACTGAGCTGTGGGTTGCTGAGCTGTAGGTTAGTGTTACTAAGCTGTGGGTTAGTGTTACTGAGCTGTGGGTTGCTGAGCTGTAGGTTAGTGTTACTGAGCTGTAGGTTAGTGTTACTGAGCTGTGGGTTAGTGTTACTGAGCTGTGGGTTGCTGAGCTGTAGGTTAGTGTTACTCTGCTGTGGGTTAGTGTTACTGAGCTGTGGGTTAGTGTTGCTGTGCTGTAGGTTAGTGTTTCTGAGCTGTGGGTTAGTGTTACTGAGCTGTGGGTTAGTGTTAGTGAGCTGTGGGTTAGTGTTACTGAGCTGTGGGTTGCTGAGCTGTAGGTTATTGTTACTGAGCTGTGGATTAGTGTTACTGAGCTGTGGGTTGCTGAGCTGTAGGTTAGTGTTGCTGAGCTGTGGGTTAGTGTTACTGAGCTGTGGGTTGCTGAGTGTTAGGTTAGTGTTGCTGAGCGGTGGATTAGTGTTACTGAGCGGTGGGTTAATGTTACTGAGCTGTGGGTTAGTGAGCTGTGGGTTAGTGTTACTGAGCTGTAGGTTTGTGTTACCGAGCTGTGGGTTAGTGTTACCGAGCTGTGGGTTGCTGAGCTGTAGGTTAGTGTTGCTGAGCTGTGAGTTAGTGTTACTGAGCTGTGGGTTAGTGTTACTGAGCTGTGGGTTGCTGAGCTGTAGGTTAGTGTTGCTGAGCTGTGAGTTAGTGTTACTGAGCTGTAGGTTAGTGTTGCTGAGCTGTGAGTTTGTGTTACTGAGCTGTGGGTTAGTGTTACTGAGCTGTAGGTTAGTGTTGCTGAGCTGTGAGTTAGTGTTAATGAACTGTGGGTTACTGTTACTGAGCGGTGGGTTAGTGTTACTGAGCTGTGGGTTAGTGTTACTGAGCTGTGGGTTAGTGAGCTGTGGGTTAGTATTACTGAGCTGTGGGTTAGTGAGCTGTGGGTTAGTGTTACTGATCTGTAGGTTAGTGTTGCTGAGCTTTGAGTTAGTGTTAGTGAGCTGTGGGTTAGTGTTACTGAGCGGTGGGTTAGTATTACTGAGCTGTGGGTTAGTGTTACTGAGCTGTGGGTTGCTGAGCTGTAGGTTAGTGTTACTGAGCTGTGGGTTGGTGAGCTGTAGGTTCGTGTTACTGAGTTGTAGGTTAGTGTTGCTGAGCTGTGGGTTAGTGTTAGTGAGCTGTGGGTTAGCGTTAGTGATCTGTGGGTTGCTGAGCTGTGGGTTAGTGTAAGTGAGCTGTGGGTTAGTGTAAGTGAGCTGTGGGTTAGTGTTACTGAGCTGTCGGTTAGTGTTGGTGAGCTATGGGTAGTGTTACTGAGCTGTGGGTTGCTGAGCTGTAGGTTAGTATTACTGAGCTGTGGGTTAGTGAGCTGTGGGTTAGTGTTACTGACCTGTGGGTTGGTGAGCTGTAGGTTAGTGTTGCTGAGCTGTAGGTTAGTGTTGCTGAGCTGTAGGTTAGTGTTGGTGAGCTGTGGGTTAGCATTACTGAGCTGTGGGTTAGTGTTACTGAGCTGTGGGTTGCTGAGTGTTAGGTTAGTGTTTCTGAGCTGTGAGTTAGTGTTACTGAGCTGTGGGTTAGTGTTACTGAGCTGTGGGTTAGTGAGCTGTGGGTTAGTGTTGCTGAGCTGTGGGTTAGTGTTAGTGAGCAGTGGGTTAGTGTTACTGAGCTGTGGGTTAGTGTTACTGAGCTGTGGGTTAGTGAGCTGTGGGTTAGTGTTACTGAGCTGTGGGTTAGTGTTAGTGAGCAGTGGGTTGGTGTTACTGAGCTGTGGGTTAGTGTTACTGAGCTGTGGGTTAGTGTTACTGAGCTGTGGGTTAGTGTTGCTGAGCTGTGGGTTAGTGTTAGTGAGCAGTGGGTTAGTGTTATTGATCTGTGGGTTGCTGAGCTGTGGGTTAATGTTGCTGAGCTGTGGTTTATTTTTACTGAGCTGTGGGTTAGTGTTACTGAGCTGTGGGCATGCTATATTGGCACTGGAAGACCAGTGACAGTTCGGGGCTGCCCCCGGCACATCCTGAGATCATGTTGGTCGTTGATACAAACGATCACATTTCACTGTAAGTTTCATTGTTTCGATGTACAGCACATGTGACATATAAAATGAATCTGAAGTGTATGGGACTTGTATCAAGTTTTGTACTGGATGCAAGCCAGTTTGAAGAATCCCCCCTCTGAGCAGACAGTCCTCTGTTGGGTCAGTTGGCATGGAATCAGTCTTCAAGCCGCAAGCTCAGTGACCTCCAGCAAATCTTGTGTTGTTCCAGATTGCAGCAGCTGTAGTCTCCTGTGACTCCTTCAATCCTCTGGCCCCACAAACAAAGCCAAAAGCATCTTACTCACTGTTGGCCATCAGATAATTGGGTCTTATTAACATCAGACTGGTGATGTAACATCTCAAGGGTATCAGGAAATGTGGTAGCAGTGGAGGTTATGCTATTGGGATAATAATTCAGAAGCATGGGCTGGAGAACTGAGTTCAAATCCCATTACGTCAGAATCACTGGCACATGTCATGAAACTCATTGTTTTGTGGCAATAGTACAGAGCAATACATAAAAATTACGATGTTACAGATAAGCAAACGGGGCAAAAATGGAATAATGAGGTTTTGTTCACGGACTGTTTGGTAACCCGACGGCAGAGGCAAGGAACTCGTTCCTGAAACTTTGAGTGTGTTTCTTCAGGCTCCTGTACCTCCTCCCCGATGGTACTCATGAGAAGAAGGCATGTCCTGGGTGGTGAGGGTCTTTAATCATGGATGCCACCTTCTTGAGGCAATACCCTGTGAAGATGGTGAGGAGTGTTGTATCTGTGACAGAGCCGGCTTAGTCTACAAGCCTCTGCGGCCTCTTTTGATCCTGTGCATTGGAGCATCCATACCAGACGGTGATGCAACCAGGTACATAGCCCTCCTTCCACGCAGCTGATGAATCCAGAGGAACATCTGTGACAGATACAGTCTGGCACCAATGGCTTCACAGAAGTTGCCAGTCAACATGGAACTCAACATAAGACTGCCTTAGGGACTTCAGCTCTGTATTCTCCCTCAGGGTTTACTCCCGAAGCCTTCCCCATGACTGGGTATAGCTGCAAGGCATCAAAGACTTCCTTCTCCTAGATGGGCTCCAGCCATGGTGGATCAGCCCCATCTCCCTGAAGCAACAGGTTTTAGGGTGTCTTTGCCCTTTTCCCCATCTCCTGCCAGTGCAAACATTTCTGCTAGGCTTAGTAGATGAGCCACATGTGAAGGCAGGAGCTGGCCTTGGTTGGCAGAGGCTAGTTGAGACGCACAACATTGAGAACATTTCATAGGTAGCGGGTGCTCGTCCCCACTAACCACCCCACCCTGGCGAAGAAAATCTTCAGGAACTAAAGTCACCATATACAGTACTGTCTTGAGATTCATCGAACAAAGAAATAGAACAGAATTAATGATAAACTATTTACAAGGACAGACAAAAAACCAATGTGCCAAAGAGGACGAACTATGCAAATACAAAAAAAGATAGGAAATAAATAAGTAAGTAAATAAAACAGAGAACTTAAGTTGTTGAGTCCTTGGCAGTGAGTCAATAGATTGTGGAATCTTTTCAGTGTTGGTGTGAGTGAAGTTAGCCATGCTGGTTCAGGAGCCTCATTTGAAAAGGCCAAGCAAGCCAGCTGCTCGATGGCAAATTAATTCAGCTTACGAATGAATTAGAGACAAGGATGTCTGAAAATGGCTCACAAAAGGTTAATGATCCTTACCGGCTGTCTTTCTGATAGAGTGAGTATTTGAAATAAGCATTCCTTCCTGTTGCAACGAACTCTGATTATGCAGAGTTGGTAGGGTTTACATAAGCACCGTCATTTTCCCATTCACCACAGTCTGTAACAGTCAGCATTCCAGTATTTTATATTAATAACTTCTTTGAAGAGCAGGAACAATTTTTTATAATTTCATTTGTCAAACAAAATAAATCAGTAGATCAAGCCCAGCGTGACTTGCAGTTATAAGCATGAAGTCATGGAAAATGTCCTTCTGACACATTAATGGGGTCTGACGTGGAGACAGAAAGTAGCAGAATGCCATTTGGCCCATTGAGCCTGTTCTGAAATTAAATGTGATCATGTTTTAGTCCCATCAGGACATGCCCTCCTCTCATTGAGCTTGAACACAAATTCAATTTAGTGGCTTGGTAGAGAGTGTTATAGATCTACCTCTGATTGGATGAAGAAGCTTCTCCTTTGCTCTGTGCTAACTGGCCTATCCTGTATCGTTAGGGGCAAGGTTAGGGACAGCTTGGTTGGCAAGAAGGAGATGGACCAAGGGGCCTGTTTCTCAGCTGTATCACTCTCTGACCATCTGATTCTCGGCTTCGCCATCATTGAGAAACACTCTACTTGCATCTATTCTGTCCAGTCCCACCAGGGCTTTGTAGCAACACACAAAGCACTGGAGGAACTTTGTGGTCAGCAAAATCTGCAATGGAAATGGACAGCTAGCATTTATGGTCAAGACCCTTTCATCTTGACTTTTATCTTGTGTATCCATCGAGGGTTCAATGAGGTCCCATTTCATTGTCCATAACTTTCAAACATCAGTCCTATCATCACAAGACAATGCATTTAGCATATCGCTTAGCGTTGAGGCCAAAAATTCCACTTTAGTCTCCTTTGACCACAAGATCTTCCATATCTTTACAGCATCTTCTAAGTGACGGTTTGCAGAGTCTTTACAGGCAAGGATATGCATTTTTTTAGCAGTACATGTGACATAAATCTAATACTGCGCATAACCCCATCCCTACTGTAAAGTATGGTGGAGGTAACATCATGCTATGAGGATGCTTTTTAGTAGCAAGGACTGGAAATCTGGTCAGGATTGAGGGGAAGATGAGCGCTGCTAAATACAGAGAGATACTAGATTAAAATCTGTTTGCCTCTGCCAGAAAGATTAAACTGGAGAGGAAGTTTGTCTTTCAGCAGGTCAACAACCCATAGCACACTGCCAGAGCAACCATGGAGTGGCTTCAAATAAAGAAACTTCATGTCTGTGAGTGGCCCAGTCAGAGTCCTGACCTTAACCTGATCAAACATCCCTGGCAAGGCCTCAAGATTGTTGTCCACTGCTACTCCCCAAATAACCTGGCACAGCTTCAGCAATTTAGCAAGAAGGAATGGGAAAAACTTGTTTCATCACATTGTGCAAAGCTAATGGAGGCTTATCCAGAAGGCTACTGGCAGTGATAACTGTGAGAGGCGGTTCAGCTTAGTACTGAGCAAAGGGGAATGCATACTTCCGAACTGCTGACATTTCAGGTTTTGAATTTTTAGTTTTTCATGCTTTACAATTTTCCCTGGGCTCTACTGTGATTCACAAATAAAAATTCACAGTTCAATTGATCAAAATCCCTGGTTCTAAAACTCATTTATGTGAACAAAGGGTTGGAGGCTGAATACTTTTTAAAGGCACTGTGTCTTTGAAAGATGCAAACATGAGAAAATCTGCAGATGCTGGAAATTCAAGCAACACACACAAAATGCTGGTGAACACAGCAGGCCAGACAGCATCTATTGGAAGAGGTACAGTCGACATTTCGGGCCGAGACCCTTCGTCAGGACTAACTGAAGGAATAGCTAGTGAGAGATTTGAAAGTGGGAGGGGAGGGGGAGATCCAAAATGATAGGAGAAGACAGGAGGGGGAGGGATGGAGCCAAGAGCTGGATGGGTGATTGGCAAAAGGGATATGAGAGGATCACGGGACAGGAGGCCCAGGGAGAAAGAAAGGGGGGGGGGAGCCCAGAGGAAGATGGAGCAAGGAGTGATTGTGAGAGGGACAGAGAGAGAAGAAAAAAAAGGAAGGGAGGGAATAAAAATAATTAAGGGATGGGGTAAGAAGTGGAGGAGGGGCATTAACAGAAGTTAGAGAAGTCAATGTTCATGCCATCAGGTTGGAGGCTACCCAGACGGAATATAAGGTGCTGTTCCTCCAACAACAAATCTGTATGGGTTAGTGGATTAATTGGTCACTTGGGTATAATTGGGTGCCGTGGGCCCAGTTGGACGGGCCTGCACCATCCAGGACAAAACATGCCTCTTCTCATTACTACCACTGGGGGGGGGGGGAGGGTGTCTGAGGAACAGCATGTTGAAAGGCCAAGACCTCAGATCCGACACTAACTTCCTGTTCCACTCATCAGTGGTAACCCTCGCCCACCCATTTGTTTCAGGGACATGGACAGCATTGGAGACAGGACCTGTCTATCACCCCACCCCCTGCACCTCACCTGTCTGTCAGCCCCCCCCCCCGCACCTGCCTGTCAGCCCCCCACACCTCACCTGCCTGTCACCGTCACCTCACCTGCCTGTCACCCTCCTGCACCTCACCTGCCTGTCATCCTCACCTCACCTGCCTTTCACCCTCCTGCACCTCACCTGCCTGTCAGCTCCCCACACCTCACCTGCCTGTCACCCCCACCTCACGTGCCTGTCACCCACCCCACCTCACCTGCCTGTAACCCCCCCGCACCTCACCTGTCTGTCACCCCACCCCACCTCACCTACCTGTGGAATATAGTGAGCAATATGCAGAGAATTATCTGATTCAGATTTATTTACCACTTGTAAACATACAAAGTATACAGTGAAATGTGTTGTTTGTGTTAACCCAAGGATGTGCTCAGGGAAGGTTTAGCTACTAAGCCCAGCGAAACTGTTTCTACGGACAGGAGAAAGGGCAAAGGTGCATTGCTGGTGCCTTAAAACCAATTGCTTTGGGCAGATTGACAATATTTCGTCAGCCATATTGACAGCTCACCTAGGAGAAGGAAAACTTGGAGTTCAGACCTTGCTGCCTTGTGCCTACCGCCACTCATTGCGAAGACTTCTGGAGTAAACCCCGGGGAAAATCTGGAGCAGCATCCCGAAGGCAGTCCAACGTTGAGTTTAACACTGACTGGCAACTCCAGTGCTGCCGCAGGTGCCAAACTGTATCAGTCTCTGCTGTTCCTTTGGGTTCATCAGCTGCATGGAGAGAGGAAGCCTGCTACATGGGCAACAGCTTACTCTCCATATTGTACAGCCCTGGCTTGCATATTGGTTTGCATATAGATGTAACAAGGAAGCAAGTTCATGGGTTTGGTGACTGAGACAGGAGTCACTGATTACGAATAAGCAAATTAATCATTTATTTACAAACAGTCGAAGATTCAACAGAACATCTAAGTCTCCAAGTTACACAAGCCACTAAACTAAATATTCAACAAATAGACACTTGGCTTCGAGTGTATGTGGACCATGGGCCCTTCTATATCTGCAGCATAGTTTCCCAAAGGTTCTTCAGCACCTTTCGTCACCTCGGTGGAAACCGGCCCTGGGACAAGGGGAGAGAGAGTGAGCCTCCCGTACGTGCTATTCTTATACCCCTGCACATCCTGAAACCGGACACTAGTGCAATGGGAAAGAGCTGCTGCAGACTTCAAATGGGCCAATCAACAATGGAGATGGCTTTTGACTGACAGTTATACTAACCCCCACAGAACAACAGCTAGGACACAACTTCCATGATTGATCCTGACCAACAGAGGCCAACAAGTGTTGCAGTTACAATGAAAGGGCAGTGCAGGTAGACAAGGGCCTCAGGAGGTAGAACAGGAAATCAAGAGATTTTTAAAAATCTTAGTATATGATTAGCAAGAGTTTTGTAACCTTGCAAGATAATCTCAGTTTTCTCTCCCCATTAGCCATCCTCCAGTCCTTCGGTACCTCACCTGTTGCTGAGGATGATGTAAATAGCTCTGCTAGGGCCCCTGTAATTTCTGCACCTGCCTCACACAGGGTCCGAAGGAAACAGCTTGTCAGGCCCTGGGGATTTATTCACCCTAATTTACCTCAAGGCAGCAAACTTCTCCTTCTCTGTAATCTGTATAGGGTCTATACTGCTTTGCCTCACTTTTACAGACTCTGTGTCTGTAATGTTGTTCTGTTCTTTAAGAAAGGCTTTAAGAAGAAGCCAGGAAATTATAGGCTGGTGAGCCTGACATCAGTAGTGGGAAAGTTATTGGAAGGTCTTATGGGGGAAGTGCATATTTATGCATCTGGATAGACAGGAACTGATTAGGGATACTTAACATGGCTTTGTGCATGGTAAATCGTGTCTAACAAATCTTTTAGAGTTTTTCAATCAAGTCTCCAGGCAAGTTGACGAAGGTAAGGCAGTGGATGTTGCCTACATGGACTTTAGCAAGGTATTTGACAAGGTCTCACATGGGAAGTTGGTTAAGAAGGTTTCGTCCCTTGGCATTCAAGTCAAGGTAGTAAATTGGATTAGATATTGGCTTTGCAGAAGAAACCATTGGGTGGTAATAAATGGTTTCCTCTCAGACTGGAGCGCTGAGACTAGTGGAGTGTTGCAGGGATCAGTGCTGGGTCCTTTGCTTTTTGTCATCTATATCAACAAATTGGATGATAAAATGTGGTCAACTGGATCAGCAAAAGATTGAGGGTGTAGTGAAGGGAGATAAGACTATCAGAGCTCGCAGCGGGATGTGGACCAGCTGGGAAAATGGCAGAGAGAATTTAATGAGGGCAAGTGTGAGGTGGAAATACCAACCAGAATCAGTTTTACACACTGAGCAGTAGAACAAAGAGATCTGGGAACACAGATCCATAATTCTTTGAAAGTGGTGTCACAGGTAGATGGAGTTGTAAAGAGAACTTCTGACAGATTGGCCTTCAGAAATTAAAGTACAGGAGTTGGGATGTTATGTTGAAGTTGTATAAGACATTGGTGATGACTAATTTGGATAATGGTGTGTAGTTTTGGTCACCTACCTACAGGAAAGATGTAAATACAGTTGAAAGAGTGCAGAGAAAATTTACCATGCTGTTACTGGGATTGGGGACCTGAGTTACAGGTTTGGACTTCATTCCCTGGCGTGGAGAAGATTGACAGGGGACTTGACAATGGTATACAAGATTATGAGGAGTATAGCTAGGGTAAATGTAAGCAGGCTTTTCTACTGAGGTCGGGCGAGACTAGATCTACAGGTCATGGGCTAAGGATGAAAGTGAAATGTTTAAGGGGAACACGAGGGGGATCTTCTCGGAGGGTGGCGAGGGTGTGGAACGAGCTGCCAGCAGAAGTGGTAGATAAGGGGTCAATTTCAACATTTAAGAGAAATTTGGATAGGTACTTGGATGGAAGGGGTATGGAAGGCTACAGTCAATGGGACTAGGCAGATTAGTGGTTCAGCATGGGAAAGATGGGCTGAAGGGCTTATTTCTGTGCTGAAGTGTACTATAAGCTGTGATGCAAAAGATAGGATGCTTTCTATGGTGCATTAACCAAAATTGCTGAGAATTAAAGGGAACGTGCCAAATATCGTTAGCCTCCTAAGGAAGTAGAGGTGCTGGTGACCTTCCTTGGTCATGGCATCTCCATGGTTGGACCAGGACAGGCTTGGTGTTGTTCAATCTTGAGACGTACATTTCACAGCTCTTACGTATCTATCTGTTTTCTCTCTCTAATTATTAACTCAAAGGCTCTATAAACTGCCCAGAGTCGAACTCAGCCTATCAGACATACTCCACTTGTCCTATCCACCATCACCACTCTTTCCAAGCTCTATGAAGGGTCTTCAGCCCTAAAACATTAGCTCAGGTTTTCCACAGATTCTGGCAGTCATGGGCAGAGCAGTTGTCACACTAAATGCTGATACATCCAGATAGGTTCCAGGTGCATCAATAAAAATTGGGCTGTGTCTAAGTGGACATGTCAAATAGGATTGAGTGTATGTGGACATGTCGAATAGGATTGAGTCTAAGTGGAGATGTCAAATAGGGTTGTGTCAAAGGGGACATGCCAAATTTCTTTAGCCTCCTGAGTAAGTGAAGGCATTGCTGAGCTTTGTTGACTGCAGTTGGACCAGGACAGACCATTGGTAATGTTTACCCTTAAGAACCTGAAGCTCTCAAACTTCTTGACGTCAGCATTTTTGATGTAGACAGGACATGGGCACTGCCACCTTCCGGAATTCAATGACCAGCACTTCTGTTTTGCTGACTTTAAAGGAAAGGGTATTGTTATGACACAATGTCACTAGGCTCTATCTCCTTCCTGTACTCCAATTCATCGTTATTTGAAACGTGGCTGACAATAGTGGTGTCCTCTACAAACTTGTAGAGCACAATCTGGCCAGGCAGTCACTGTGAAGAGAAGGGGACTGGGGCACAAGTCTTGTGGGAACCTCTGACACAGGCATTTGTGTCAGAGGTTCTGCTGCCTCTCCTTACTGATTGTGGTCTGATGGTCAGGAGGTCAAGGGAGGTATTGACCTCCAGGTCGAGGAGTTGGAGGTGAGTTTGCATGGAGTTGTGCTATTGAGGGTGGTGCTGTAGCCGATAAACAATAGTTTAACCATCAGGTCCATGTCATTTCTCAGCACAGCAATTCACGAATCCTTTCCTACCTCTTATCTCCAGTGACTCTTCTCCCCTCACATTCCCATCAAATCCCGTTTGATACGTTTGTCTGATACATTAGGATTAATGTATCCTACAGACCTGGTGTTGACCATTAATTGTAATGTTACAACCGGGGGGACTGATCTTTATAGTTGACAGTCTGCTTGGCTGAAGAGACTTTCTGTTCTGCTGTCTGCAATGCCCCTGGAAAAGCCACACGGCTGCAGAAAGGATGTACAGACAGTGTCCAGGGTCAGGATCCAACCATGGCTGCTGGACTGTGAGACAGGAGCACCAACTAATGTATGTAACTTCGGAGACCAGGGAGAGGTAACTCAAACAGTGCAATGCTCCCTCTTCATTGTGTCAAATCATTGGCGATGACTGTGAGTTCCCAGAGTCGGGCACAAACCCATGGTGCTCTGACTCTGAGCAGAGGAAATCCTGTCTAAGCCTGACTCACTGCAAGAATCTCTCAGCTCCAGTGCAACTTTTTTTCGATATCTCTGCTCCTGGGACAGACACATTTTTTATGATTTTGTCTGAACAAGATAAACACGACTCAAAATGCATGTTTGTCATTTAGCAACAAGGTCCAATAGAGACAACCCTGGGACAAACCATGATGTTGCAATACTTCAAATATGTCCCAGCCTTTATAGTCAATTTATTTTTCACTCATAATGTCCATAACATTTGCCTTTGGAACATAAAACATTGAACAATACAGCACAGTACAGGCCTTTCAGCCCACAATGTTTTCTTCTTCTTAATCTCATCACCAGAGTCCTCTGCCTTGGGACGAAAGTTGATCAGCCCTGTGACCTCTGCTTTCACTCATGCCTTCCAGGCGAAGATCCTTCCTCTGCCAGGGATCAGGTCTTTGGAGCTTCTGTTGACATTTCTGTAGCTCTGGGTTTTACAGGATGAGGTCACCCATCCCATACTCAACTCTTCTCCCTTCACAACCAGGCTTGGAACCGTCCATGGCAGACTTCCACGTTGTTGTGCTGAATTTTTATCCTTATTCCAAGATCAATCTAACTCCTCCTTCCCACATAGCTTTCCATTTTTCATCTTAAATGCTCTGATGTATCTGCTTCTGCCACCACTTCAGACAGTGTGCTCCACACACCCGCCCCTCTGTTTAAAAAACCCACATACCCATATATTTGCCTCCAATCACTTGAAAATTATGCTTTCTCATATTAGCTACCTCTGCCCTGTCCACTTTATTCATGATTTTGCACACCTCTATCAGATCCTTCATTGCAAAGAGAGAAATCCGAGCTCACACAGTCTCTCCTCAGAAGAGGCCAAGTCTTTGGGCACATTTAAGGAGGAGTTTAAGGGTGGGGAGAAGGCAGGAGAATGGGGTTGAGAGGGATAATAAATCAGCCATGTTGGAATGGCGGAGCAGACTCAATGGGTCAAATGGCCTAATTCTGCTCCCATGTCTTATGATCTTATGGCCTTTTGGACATGCTCTCTAATGCAGGCAGCATCTTGGTAAATCTCCTCTCTATAGCTTCCACATCCTTCCTATAATGAGGCAACCAGAACTAATCACAATGCTCCTTTATGTTGCAGCTTCTGCAATGGAATACCTCAAACCCTACGGATTTCTTTCTTTCCCTTATGAAAAGCGTTGTGCCCCACCAACATATCATGAAGAATCCTCACCAGGAGCATTGTGTGCAGTTCTGGTTACCACACTATAAGAGGGACGTGATTGTACGGGACAGGGAGCAGAGTAGATTCAGCAGGATTTGGAGAAAACCATTTATAAGAGAGGCTGAATAGCTGTATTGGTTTTCCTTAGAGCAGAGGAGGCTGGGAGATAGAAGGATATAAAGTTAGAACAGGTTGGATAATAAGAATCTTTTTCCTCATGGAAGGAGTACATAAAACAATAGGGCATGGGAGGAGTTTTACAGAGGAATTGAGGGACCATTATTCCACTCAGAGGCTGGTTGGTGTTGTAACTTGAACAAGAGTCACCTGGTGGTGGACATAAAGTAAACAACAGGAATTCTGCAGGTGCTGGAAATTCAAGCAACACACATCAAAGTTGCTGGTGAACGCAGCAGGCCAGGCAGCAACTGTAGGAAGAGGTGCAGTCAACGTTTCAGGCCGAGACCCTTCGTCAGGACTAACTGAAGGAAGAGTGAGTAAGAGATTTGAAAGTGGGAGGGGGAGGGGAGATCCAAAATGATAGGAGAAGACAGGAGGGGGAGGGATGGAGCCAAGAGCTGGACAGGTGATAGGCAAAAGGGGTACGAGAGGATCATGGGACAGGAGGTCTGGGAAGAAAGACAAAGGGGGGGGACCCAGAGAATGGGCAAGGGGTATATTCAGAGGGACAGAGGGAGAAAAAGGAGAGTGAGAGAAAGAATGTGTGTATAAAAATAAGTAACAGATGGGGTATGAGGGGGAGGTGGGCATTAGCGGAAGTTAGAGAAGTCGATGTTCATGCCATCAGGTTGGAGGCTACCCAGACGGAATATAAGGTGTTGTTCCTCCAACCTGAGTGTGGCTTCATCTTTACAGTAGAGGAGGCCGTGGATAGACATGTCAGAATGGGAATGGGATGTGGAATTAAAATGTGTGGCCACTGGGAGATCCTGCTTTCTCTGGTGGACAGAGCATAGGTGTTCAGCAAAGCGGTCTCCCAGTCTGCGTCGGGTCTGACATGTCAGAATGGGAATGGGATGTGGAATTAAAATGTGTGGCCACTGGGAGATCCTGCTTTCTCTGGCGGACAGAGTGTAGGTGTGACATGTCAGAATGGGAATGGGATGTGGAATTAAAATGTGTGGCCACTGGGTGGTGGACATAAAGTAGTCTTTTTTATTCAATACACACACTCACAAAAAACTTTTTGGAATTACTTGAGTGAGAGAGAGAGAGAGAGAGAGGCACTCTGACCCAACATCACAGCTCATTTTTATATGTTAAAGAAGAAAGGAAACATGACAATTTCTATAGTTAAAATGTCCTCATTATGCTTCCTTGAGTTTCATTTAGTTTTCAAATGTCTGGACCTTCCCACCAACATACCCAAAGTGAGTGTTAGTTACTGTCGTATCCATGCAATTGGACATCGATTGGATTCATGCACACGCAGACAATCAGAATCAGGTTTATTATCACTGGCATGTGTGGTGAAATTTGTTAACCTAGCAGCAGCAGTTCAAAGCAATACATGCATATTATAGAAGACGAAGAAAAATAAATAAATAAATAACAGTATACGTATATTGAAAAGATTAAAAATCATGCAAAAAACAGAAATAATATATACTAAAGAAGTGAGGTAGTGTTTGAGGGTTCAATATCCATTTAGGAATTGGATGGCAGAGGGGAAGAAGCTGTTTCTGAATCGTTGAGTGTGTGTCTTCAGACTTCTGTGCCTCCTTCCCGATGGTAACAGTGAGAAAAGGGCATGTCCTGGGTGCTGGAGGTCCTTAACAATGGACACTGTCTTTCTGAGACACCGCTCCCTGAAGATGTCCTGGGTACTTTGTAGGTTAGTACCCAAGACGGAGCTGACTAGATTTACAACCCTCTGTAGTTACTTTCGGCCCTGTGCAGTAGCCCCTCCATGCCAGACAGTGATGCAGCCTGTCAGAATGCTATTCACGGTACATCTATAGAAGCTTTGAGTGTATTTGTTGACATGCCAAATCTCTTCAAACTCCTAATAAAGTATAGCTGCTGTCTTGCCTTCTTTATAACTACATTGATATGTTGGGACCAGGTTAGATCCTCAGTAATCTTGACACCCAGGTACTTGAAGCTGCTCACTCTCTCCACTTCTGATCCCTCTATGAGGATTGGTATGTGTTCCTTCATCTTACCCTTCCAGAAGTCCACAATCAGCTCTTTCGTCTTACTGACATTAAGTGTAAGGTTGTTCTCGCTCCTGTACGTCCTCTCATCTCCATCTGATATTCTACCAACAATGGTTGTATCATTGGCAAATTTATAGCCCACCACCTTGAGAGAGTCTTGATCATAAGCGGGCCGAAAGTCCTGAAGACAGGTGGCAGATCAACTGATGATCCCACTGGTGATAGCACAGGACAGTTAACATCTTAGTCCATGTGTATTTTTAACTCTAGGTATAGAGAGAGCAGAGCAGTGGGCTAAGCACACACCCCTGAGGTACACCAGTGTTGATCGTCAGTGAGGAGGAGATGTTATCACCAATCCACACAGATTGTGGTCTTCTGTACAGGAAGATGAGGATCCAATTGCAGAGGGAGGTACAGAGGACCAGGTTCTGTAACTTCTCAATCAGGATTGTGGTATTAAATGCTGAGCAATAGTCAATGAACAGCATCCTGACGTAGGTGTTTGTGTTGTTCAGATGGTCTAAGGCTATGTGAAAAGCCATTGAGGTTGCATCTGCCATTGATCTATTGCTGAGAGGAGGTTACCAGGAAAGTGAATGAAGGGAAGGCAGTGGATGTTGTCTACATGGACTTCAGTAAGGCCTTTGACAAGGTCCCCCATGGGAGGTTAATTAAGAAGATTCAGTCAGTAGGTATACATGGAGAGGTAGTAAATTGGATTAGACATTGGCTCAATGGAAGAAGCTAGAGAGCGGTAGTGGAGGATTGCTTCTCTGAGTGGAGGCCTGTGACTAGTGGTGTGCCACAGGGATCAGTGCTGGGTCCAGTGTTATTTGTCATCTATATATCAGTGATCTGGATGATAATGTGGTAAATTGGATCAGCAAATTTGCTGATGATACAAAGATTGGAGGTGTAGCGGACAGTGAAGAAGGTTTTCAAGGTTTGCAGAGGGATTTGGACCAGTTGGAAAAATGGGCTGAAAAATGGCAGATGGAGTTTCACACAGACAAATGTGAGGTACTGCACTTTGGTGGAACAAACCAAGGTAGAACATACAGGGTAAATGGTAAGGCACTGAGGAGTGCAGTAGAACAGAGGGATCTGGAAATACAGATACAAAATTCCCTTAAAGTGGTGTCACAGGTAGATAGGGTCGTAAAGAGAGTTTTTGGTACATTAGCCTTTATAAATCAAAGTATTGAAAATCAGAGTTGGAATGTTATGGAGAGGTTGTATAAGGCATTGGTGAGGCTGAATTTGGAGTATTGTGTGCAGTTTTGGTCACCAAATTACAGGAAGGATATTAATAATGTTGAAAGAGTGCAGAGAAGGTTTACAAGGATGTTGCCGGGACTTGAGAAACTGAGTTACAGAGAAAGGTTGAATAGGTTAGGACTTTATTCCCTGGAGTGTAGAAGAATGAGGGGAGATTTGATAGAGGTATATAAAATTATGATGGGTATGGATAGAGTGAATGCAAGCAGGCTTTTTCCACTGAGGCTAGGGGAGAAAAAAACCAGAGAACATGGGTTAAGGGTGAAAGGGGAAAAGTTTAAAGGGAACATTAGAGGAGGCTTCTTTACACGGAGAGTGGTGGGAGTGTGGAATGAGCTGCCAGATTAAGTGGTAAATGTGGGTTCACTTTTAACATTTAAGAAAAACTTGGACAGGTACATGGATGAGAGGAGTATGGAGGGATATGGTCCAGGTGCAGGTCAGTGGGACTAGGCAGAAAAATGGTTTGGCACAGCCAAGAAGGGCCAAAAGGCCTGTTTCTGTGCTGTAATGTTTTATGGTTTTATAGCTCTATCCTCACAGCGCATAGTAAACCCGTTGATCTGAATTGATACATCCAGTACAGAAGGGTTAACCAGAATTCTGTGAAACAAAGGACACGTGCAGTCCTAATGTCTAATCGGTTAAGTGTCTGTTTCCTGGTCTGCCTGGTCTGCATTTTATTGTTCCGAGCTGCATTTTAAATTTAATCTGCAACCCATATTCAGATCTGAAGGATGATTGCTGAAGTCAATGTTTGCTATATTCATTAACTTCAAAATATGCCCTAACAGTTGGAATCTGGAGTGTGCTTCCTGAGAAGGGGATGGAGCCAAGTAAGATGCATCTAAGTAAACATTTAAAGGTGTAAATAGGAATAGACTTAATGCAGATAAATGGGATTAAGTAAACATAACGGGTTATAGAGGGCCAAAGAGCCTGTTTCTGTGACTGAGCAAAGATAGCTGAAACAAGTCAAAAATGAAACCAATGCAGTTGAGTCATTCAATAGATCTGAGACGATAGATTTCTGATCGTTAGGGGTTCAAAGGCCAAGGGCAACAGAGGGAAAGTAGAGGTGAAATTAGAGTTCAGTTGTTCCATGGTTTTACTGAAAGGTAGAGCCAACCTGAAGGGCAAATTGGAGCATTGCTGCTCCTGTTTGCTATGTT